>NW_026737713.1:0-34000 GCF_949786415.1 Peromyscus eremicus | reverse complement strand
TAGTGACTTTCCTTACCAGAAAAGAACTCTTGTTCGTAGGACCAAAAACTGCATGTGATTCAACTCCATTTAGTACTGGGAAACAAACGCTAGCTCGCCTTACAAGAAACACACTCTGCTTTTGAGAAAAGAGCACTCTTCTACCCTACTGTGTTGCCTATAGGGCCAAAACAGTGAGCTTGCTCAGAAAAAAAGAACTGTGCTTCCTACACACACGGCCATATCTAGTTCAATTCTGCTTAGGAAACTGACAAGAATAGTAGATCCTCTTCAGTCCAATACACTGTACATGCTGGGAACAGACGCCAGTGCTATTTGCCCTGTGTATGACAACGCGAGCGCAATAGTGACTCTTCTTACCAGAAAACAACTCTTGCTCGTAGAACCAGAAACTGCATGTTATTCAACTCCATTTAGGACTGTTAAACAAACACTAGCTCGCCTTACAAGAAACACACTCTGCTTCCGAGAAAAGACCACTCTTCTACTCTACTGTGTTCCCTATGGAATCCGAACAGTAAGCTAGCTCAGAACAAAAGAACTGTGCTTCCTACACACACGGGCCATATCTAGTTCAACTCTGCTTAGGAAACAGACAAGAATAGTAGCTCCTCTTCAGTCCAATACCCTGTACTTGGTGGGAACAGACGCGAATGCTATTTGCACTGTGTATGGCAGTGGGAGCACAATAGTGACTTTCCTTACCAGAAAAGGACTCTTGTTCGTAGGACCAAATGGCATGTGATTCAACTCCATTTAGTACTGGGAAACAAACGCTATCTCGCCTTACAAGAAACACACTCTGCTTTTGAGAAAAGAGCACTCTTCTACTCTACTGTGTTTCCTATAGGGCCAAAACAGTGAGTTTTGCTCAGAAAAAAAGAACTGTGCTTCCTACACACACGGCCATATCTAGTTCAATTCAGCTTCGGAAACTGACAAGAATAGTAGATCCTCTTCAGTCCAATACACTGTACATGCTGGGAACAGACGCCAGTGCTATTTGCCCTGTGTATGACAACGCAAGCGCAATAGTGACTCTTCTTACCAGAAAACAACTCTTGCTCGTAGAACCAGAAACTGCATGTGATTGAACTCCATTTAGGACTGGGAAACAAACACTAGCTCACCTTACAAGAAACACACTCTCCTTTTGAGAAAAGAGCACTCTTGTACTCTACTGTGTTTCCTATGGGGTCCGAACAGTGAGCTTGCTCAGAACAAAAGAACTTTGCTTCCTACACCCACGGGCCATACCTAGTTCAACTCTGCTTAGGAAACTGACAAGAACAGTAGCTCCTCTTCAGTCCAATACACTGTACTTGCTGGGAAAAGACGCGAGTGCTATTTGCACTGTGTATGGCAATGGGAGCACAGTAGTGACTCTTCTTACCAGAAAAGAACTCTTGCTCGTAGGACCGCAAACTGCATGTGATTCAACTCCATTTAGGACTGGGAAACAAACGCTAGCTCGCCTTACAAGAAACACACTCTGCTTTTGAGAAAAGAGCACTCTTCTACTCTACTGTGTTTCCTATAGGGCCACAACAGTGAGCTTGCTCAGAACAAAAGAACTGTGCTTCCTACACACACGGGCCATATCTAGTTCAACTCTGCTTAGGAAACTGACAAGAACAGTAACTACTCTTCAGTCCAATACACTCTACTTGCTGGGAACAGACGTGAGTGCTATTTGCACTGTGTGTGGCAATGGGAGCGCAGTAGTGACTTTCCTTAACAGAAAACATCTCTTGCTCGTAGGACCAGAAACTGCATATGATTCAACTCCATTTAGGAATGGGAAACAAACGCTAGCTTGTCTTACAAAAAACACACTCTGCTTTTGAGAAAAGAGCACTCTACTACTCTTCTGTGTTTCATATATGAAAAGATCAGAGAGCTTGGTCAGAACAAAAGAACTCTGCTTCCTACACACATGGCCTTATCTAGTTCCATTCTGCTTAGGAAACTGACAAGAACAGTAGATCCTCTTCTGTCCAATACACTGTACGTGCTGGGAACAGATGCCGGTGCTATTTGCCCTGTGTATGACAATGGGAGCGCAATAGTGACTCTTCTTACCAGAAAACAACTCTTGCTCGTAGGACCAGAAACTGCATGTGATTGAACTCCATTTAGGACTGGGAAACAAAAGCTAGCTCGCCTTACAAGGAACACACTCTGCTTTTGAAAAAAGAGCACTCTTCTACTCTACTGTGTTTCCTATGGGGTTCGAACAGTGAGCTTGCTCAGAACAAAAAATCTGTGCTTCCTACACAAGGGCCATATCTCGTTCAACTCTGCTTAGGACACTGACAAGAACAGTAGCTCCTCTTCAGTCCAATACACGGTACTTGCTGGGAACAGACGTGTGTGCTACTTGCGCTTTGTATGGCAATGGGATGGCAATAGTGACTCTTCTTACCAGAAAACAACTCTTGCTCGTAGGACCGCAAACTGCATGTGACTCAAATCCATTTAGCACTGGGAAACAAACGCTAGCTTGTCTTACAAGGAACACACTCTGCTTTTGAGAAAAGACTACTTTCTACTCAACTGGGTTTCCTATAGCGCCAGAACAGTGAGATTGCTCAGAACAAAAGAACTGTGCTTCCTACACACACGGGCCATATATAGTTCAATTCTGCTTAGGAAACTGACAAGAACAGTAGCTCCTCTTCAGTCCAATACACTGTACTTGCTGGGAACAGACACGAGTGCTATTTGCACTGTGTATGGCAATGGGAGCACAATAGTGACTCTTCTTACCAGAAAAGAACACTTGCTCGTAGGACCGCAAACTGCATGTGATTCAACTCCATTTAGGACTGGGAAACAAACGCTAGCTCGCCTTACAAGAAACACACTCTGCTTTTGAGAAAAGAGCACTCTTCTTCTCTACTGTGTTTCCTTTAGGCCCAGAACAGTGAGCTTGCTCAGAACAAAAGAACTGTGCTTCCTACACACACAGGCCATATCTAGTTCAATTCTGCTAAGGAAACTGACAAGAACAGTAACTACTCTTCAGTCCAATATACTGCACTTGCTGGGAACAGACGCAAGTGCTATTTGTACAGTGTATGGCAATGGGAGGGCAATAGTGACTCTTCTTTCCAGAAAACAATTCTTGCTCGTAGGAGCAGAAACTGCATGTGATTTAACTCCATTACGACTGGGAAACAAACGCTAGCTCGCCTTACAAGAAACACACTGTGCTTTTCAGAAAAGGGCACTCTTCTACTCTACTGATTTTCCTATGGGGTCCGAACAGTGAGCTTGCTCAGAACAAAAGAACTGTGCTTCCTACACACACGGGCCATATCTAGTTCAACTCTGCTTAGGAAACTGACAAGGACAGTAGCTCCACTTCAGTCAAATACACTGTACTTGCTGGGAACAGACGCGAGTGCTATTTGCACTGTGTATGGCAATGGGAGCACAATAGTGACTCTTCTTACCAGAAAAGAACACTTGCTCGTAGGACCGCAAACTGCTTGTGATTCAACTCTATTTAGGACTGGGGAACAAACGCTATCTCACCTTACAAGAAACACACTCTGCTTTTGAGAAAAGAGCACTCTTCTACTCTACTGTGTTTCCTTTAGGCCCAGAACAGTGAGCTTGCTCAGAACAAAAGAACTGTGCTTCCTACACACACGGGCCATATCTAGTTCAACTCTGCTTAGGAAACTGACAAGTAGCTCCTCTAAAGTCCAATACACTGTACTTGCTGGGAACAGACGTGGGTGCTATTTGCACTGTGTGTGGCAATGGGAGCGCAGTAGTGACTTTCCTTAACAGAAAACATCTCTTGCTCGTAGGACCAGAAACTGCATATGATTCAACTCCATTTAGGACTGGGAAACAAACGCTAGCTCGTCTTACAAGAAACACACTCTGCTTTTGAGAAAAGAGCACTCTACTACTCTACTGTGTTTCATATATGAAAAGAACAGAGAGCTTGCTCAGAACAAAAGAACTGTGCTTCCTACACACACGGGCCATATATAGTTCAATTCTGCTTAGGAAACTGACAATAACAGTAGATCCTGTTCAGTCCAACACACTGTACTTGCTGGGAACAGATGCTAGTGCTTTTTGTACTGTGTATGGCAATGGAAGTGCAATAGTGACTCTACTTACCAGAAAACAACTCTTGCTCTTAGGACCAGAAACTGCATTTGATTCAACTCCATTTAGGACTGGGAAACAAACGCTAGCTCGCCTTACAAGAAACACACTCTGCCTTTGAGAAAAGAGCTCTCTTCTACTCTACTGTGTTTCCTATAGGGCCAGAACAGTGAGCTTGCTCAGAACAAAAGAACTGTGCTTCCTACACACATAGGCCATACCTGGTTCAACTCTGCTTAGGAATCTGAGAAGAAAAGTAGCTCCTCTTAAGTCCAATACTTTGTAAAGGCTGGGAACACACGCGAGTGCAATTTACAATGTGTATGGTAATGGGAGCGCAATAGTGATATTCCTTAACAGAAAACAAGTCTTGCTCTTAGGACCAAAAACTGCATGTGATTCAACTTCATTTAGAACTGGGAAAGAAACGCTAGCTTGCTTTACAAGAAACACACTCTGCTTTTGAAAAAAAAGAGACTCTTCTACTCTTCTGTGTTTCCTATAGGGCCAGAACAGTGAGCTTGCACAGAACAAAAGAAGTGTGCTTCCTACACACACGGTCATATCTAGTTCAATTCTGCTTAGGAT
Source organism: Peromyscus eremicus (assembly GCF_949786415.1). Taxonomy (NCBI): domain Eukaryota; kingdom Metazoa; phylum Chordata; class Mammalia; order Rodentia; family Cricetidae; genus Peromyscus; species Peromyscus eremicus. The sequence goes on along the minus strand of NW_026737713.1, from coordinate 29,281 downwards.
ACTGACAAGAACAGTATCTCGTCTTCTGTTAAAATACACTGTATATGCTGGGAACAGACACCAGTGCTATTTGCACTGTGTATGACAATGGGAGCACAGTAGTGACTCTTGTTTCCAGAAAACAACTCTTGCTCATAGAACCAGAAACCTCATGTAACTCCACTCCATTTTGGACTGGGAAAGAAACACTAGCTTGCCTTACAAGAAACACATTCTGCTTTTGAGAAAAGAGCACTCTTCTACTCTACTGTGTTTCCTGTAGGGCCAGAACAGAAAGCTTGCTCAGAACAAAAGAACTGTGCTTCCTACACACACGGGCCATATCTAGTTGAATTCTGCTTAGGAAACTGACAAGAACAGTATGTCCTCTTCAGTCAAAATACACTGTATATGCTGGGAACAGACACCAGTGCTATTTGCCCTGTGTATGACAATGGGAGCGCAACAGTGACTCTTCTTATCAGAAAACAACTCTTGCTCATACGACCAGAAACTGCATGTGATTCAACTCCATTTAGGACTGGGAAACAAATGCTAGCTCGCCTTAAAAGAAACACACTCTGCTTTTGAGAAAAGAGCACCCTTCTACTGTACTGTGTTTCCTATAGGGCCAGAACAGTGAGCTTGCTCAGAACAAAAGAACTTTGCTTCCTACACACACGGGCCATATATGGTTCAACTCTGCTTAGGAAACTTACAAGAACAGTAGCTCCTCTTCAGTCCAATACACTGTACTTGCTGGGAACAGATGCAAGTGCTATTTGAACTGTGTATGGCAATGGGAGCGCAATAGTGACTTTCCTTACCAGAAAACAACTCTTGCTCGTAGGACCAGAAACTGCATGTGATTCAACTCCATTTAGAACTGGGAAACAAACGCTGGCTCGCCTTACAAGAAACACACTCTGCTTTTGAGAAAAGAGCACTCTTCTACTCTACTGTGTTTCCTATAGGGCCAAAACAGAGAGCTTGCTCAGAACAAAATAACTGTGCTTCCTACATACATGGCCATATCTAGTTCAATTCTGCTGAGGAAACTGACAAGAACAATAGATCCTTTTCAGTCCAATACACTGTACATGCTGGGAACAGACGCGAGTGCTATTTGTACTGTGTATGGCAATGGGAGCCCAATAGTGACTCTTCTTACCAAAAAACTACTCTTGCTCGTGGGACCAAAAACTGCATGTGACTCAACTCCATTTAGGACTGGGAAACAAACGCTAGCTCGCCTTACAAGAAACACACTCTGCTTTTGAGAAAAGAGCACTCTTCTACTCTACTGTGTTTCCTATGGGGTCCAAACAGTGAGCTTGCTCAGAACAAAAGAACTGTGCTTCCTACAAACACGGGCCATATCTAGTTCAACTCTGATTAGGAAACTGACAAGAACAGTAGCTCCTCTTCATTCCAATACACTGTACTTGCTGGAAACAGACGCCAGTGCTATTTGCAGTGTGTATGGCAATGGGAGCGCAATAGTGACTCTTCTTACCAGAAAAAACTCTTGCTCTTAGGACCACAAAGTGCATGTGACTCAACTCCATTTAGGACTGGGAAACAAACGCTAGCTCTGCTCACAAGAAACACACTCTGCTTTTGAGAAAAGAGCACTCTTCTACTCTACTGTGCTTCCTATAGGGCCAGAACAGTGTGCTTTCTCAGAACAAAAGAACTGTGTTTCCTACACACACGGGACATATCTATTTCAACTCCTCTTAGGAAAATGACAAGAACAGTATGTCCTCTTCAGTCCAATACACTGTACTTGCTGGGAACAGACGCGAGTGCTATTTTCACTATGTATGGCAATGGGTGCGCAATAGTGACTTTCCTTAAGAGAAAACAACTCTTGCTCATAGGACCAGAAACTGCATGTGATTCAACTCCATTTAGGACTAGGAAACAAACGCTAGCTCGCCTTACAAGAAACACACTCTGCTTTTGAGAAAAGAGCACCCTTCTACTGTACTGTGCTTCCCATAGGGCCAGAACAGTGAGCTTGATCAGAACAAGAGAACTGTCCTTCCTACACACACGGCCATATCTAGTTCAATTCTGCTTAGGAAACTTACTAGAACAGTAGATCCTCTTCAGTCCAATAGACTGTACATGCTGGGAACAGACGCGAGTGCTATTTGCCCTGTGTATGACAATGGGAGCGCAATAGTGACTCTTCTTACCAGAAAACAGCTCTTGCTCGTTGGACAAGAAACTGCATGGGATTCAACTCCATTTAGGACTGGGAAACAAACTCTAGCTTGCCTTACAAGAAACACACTCTGCTTTTGAGAAAAGAGCACTCTTCTACTCTACTGTGTTTCCTATGGGGTCCGAACAGTGAGCTTGCTCAGAACAAAAGAACTGTGCTTCCTATACACATGGGCCATATCTAATTCAACTCTGCTTAGGAAACTGACAGGAACAGTAGCTCCTCTTCAGTCCAATACAGTGTATTTGCTGGGAACAGACGCGTGTGCTATTTGCCCTGTGTATGGCAATGGGAGCGCAATAGAGACTCTTCTTACCAGAAAACAACTCTTGCTCATAGGACCACAAACTGCATGTACTCTACTCCATTTAGGACAGGGAAACAAACGCTATCTCACCTTCCAAGAAACACACTCTGCTTTTGAGAAAAGAGCACTCTTCTACTCTACTGTGTTTCCTATGGGGTCCGAACAGTGAGCTAGCTCAGAACAAAAGAACTGTGCTTCCTACACACGGCCATATCTAATTCAATTCTGCTTAGGAACCTGACAAGAACAGTAGATCCTCTTCAGTTCAATACATTGTACATGCTGGGAACCGATGCCAGTGCTATTTGCCCTGTGTATGACAATGGGAGCACAATAGTGACTCTTCTTACAAGAAAAAAACTCTTGCTCGTAGGACCAAAAATTGCATGTGATTCAAATCCATTTAGGACTGGGAAACAAACGCTAGCTCGCCTTACAAGAAACACACTCTGCTTTTGAGAAAAGAGCACTCTTCTACTCCATTGTGTTTCCTATTGGGACCGAACAGTGAGCTTGCTGAGAACAAAAGAACTGTGCTTCCTACACACACGGCCATATCTAGTTCAATTCTGCTTAGGAAACTGACAAGAACAGTAGATTCTCTTCAGTCCAATACACTGTACATGCTGGGAACAGACGCCAGTGCTATTTGCCCTGTGTATGACAATGGGAGCGCAATATTTACTCTTCTACCCGAAAACAACTCTGGCCCGTAGGACCAGAAACTGCATGTGATTCCACTCCATTTTGTATTGGGAAACAAACGCTAGCTCGCCTTACAAGAAACACACTCTGCTTTTGAGAAAAGAGCACTCTTCTACTCTACTGTGTTTCCTATGGGGACCGAACAGTGAGCTAGCTCAGAACAAAAGAACTGTGCTTCCTACACACACGGGCCATATCTAGTTCAACTCTGCTTAGAAAACTGACAAGAACAGTAGCTGCTCTTCAGTACAATACACTGTACTTGCTGGGATCAGACGCGAGTGCTATTTGCACTGTGTATGGCAATGGGAGCACAATAGTCACTCTTCTTACCAGAAAACAACTCTTGCTCATAGAACCAGAAACTGCGTGGGATTCAACTCCATTTTTGACTGGGAAGCAAATACTAGCTCGCCTTTCAAGAAACACAATCTAATTTTGAGAAAAGAGCACTCATCTACTCTACTGTGTTTCCTATGGTGTCTGCACAGTGTGGTTTCTCAGAACAAAAGAACTGTGTTTCCTACACACACGGGACATATCTAGTTCAACTCCTCTTAGGAAAATGACAAGAACAGTAGATCCTCTTCAGTCCAATACACTGTACTTCCTGGGAACAGACGCGAGTGCTATTTGCACTGTGTATGGCAAAAGGAGCGCAATAGTGATTTTCCTTACTAGAAAACATCTCTTGCTGGTAGGACCAAAAACTGCATGTGATTCAACTCCATTTAGGACTGGGAAACAAACGCTAGCTCGCCTTACAAGAAACACACTCTGCTTTTGAGAAAAGAGCACTCTTCTACTCTACTGTGTTTCCTATAAGGCCAGAACAGTAAGCTTGCACAGAACAAAAGAAGTGTGCTTCCTACACACGCGGGCCATATCTAGTTCAACTCTGCTTAGAAAACCGACAAGAACAGTATACCCTCTTCAGTCAAATACACTGCACATGCTGGGAAAAGACACCAGTGCTATTTGCCCTGTGTATGAAAATGGGAGCGCAATAGTGTCTCTTCTTACCAGAAAACAACTCTTGCTCGTAGGACCAGAAACTGCATGTGACTCAACTCCATTTAGGACTGGGAAAGAAACGCTAGCTCGCCTTACAAGAAACACACTCTGCTTTTGAAAAAAGAGCACTCTTCTACTCTACTGTGTTTCCTATATGGCCACAACAGTGAACTTGCTCAGAACAAAAGAACTGTGCTTCCTACACACAGGGGCCATATCTAGTTCAACTCTGCTTAGGAAACTGACAAGAACAGTAGCTCCTCTTCAGTCCAATACTCTGTACATGCAGGGAACAGACGCGAGTGCTATTTGCTCTGAGTATGGCAATGAGAGCACAATAGTGACTCTTCTTACAAGAAAAAAACTCTTGCTCGTAGGACCAGAAACTGCACGGGATTCAATTCCATTTCTGACTGGCAAACAAACACTAGCTTGCCTTTCAATAAACACTCTGCTTTTGAGAAAAAAGCACTGTTCTACTCTACTGTGTTTCCTATGGGGTCCGAACAGTGAGCTTGCTCAGAACAAAAGAACTGTGCTTTCTACACACATGGCCATATCTAGTTCAATTCTACTTAGGAACCTGACAAGAACAGTAGATACTCTTCAGTCAAATACACTGTACTTGCTGGGAACCAAGGCCAGTGCTATTTGCCCTGTGTATGAAAATGGGAGTGCACTAGTGACTCTTCTTACCAGAAAACAAATCTTGCTCATAAGACCAGAAAATGCATGTGATTCAACTCCATTTAGGACAGGGAAACAAATGCTAGCTCGCCTTACAAGAAACACACTCTGCTTTTGAGAAAAGAGCACTCTCCTACTCTACTGTGTTTCCTATGGGGTCCAAACAGTGAGCTTGCTCAGAAAAAAAGAACTGTGCTTCCTACACACACGTGCCATATCTAGTTCAACTCTGCTTAGGAAACTGACAAGAACAGTAGCTCCTTTTCAGTCCAATACACTGTACTTGCTGGAAACAGACGCGAGTGCTACTTGCACTGTATGGCAAAGGGAGCGCAATAGTGACTTTCCTTACTAGAAAACAACTCTTGCTGGTAGGACCAAAAACTGCATGTGATTCAACTCCATTTAGGAATGGGAAAAGAACGCTAGATCGCCTTACAAGAAACACACTCTGCTTTTGAGAAAAGAGCACTCTTCTACTCTACTGTGTTTCCTATAGGGCCAGAACAGAGAGCTTGCTCAGAACAAAAGAACTGTGCTTCCTACATACAGGGCCATATCTAGTTCAATTCTGCTTAGGAAACTGACAAGAACAACAGATCCTTTTCAGTACAATACACTGTAAATGCTGGGAACAGACGCGAGTGCTATTAGCACTGTGTATTACAATGGGAGCTCAATAGTGACTCTTCTTACCAGAAAAAAACTCTTGCTCGTAGGACCAGAAACTGCATGTGATTCAACTCCATATAGGACTGGGAAAAAAACACTAGCTGGCCTTACAAGAAACACACTCTGCTTTTGAGAAAAGAGCACTCTTCTACTCTACTGTGTTTCCTATAGGGCCAGAACAGAGAGCTTGCTCAGAACAAAAGAACTGTGCTTCCTACATACACGGCCATATCTAGAACAATTCTGCTTAGGAAACTGACAAGTACAATAGATTCTTTTCAGTCCAATACACTGTACATACTGGGAACAGGCGCGAGTGCTATTTCCACTACCTAAGGCAATGGGAGCGCAATAGTGACTTTCCTTACCAGAAAACAACTCTTGCTCGTAGGACCAGAAACTGCATGTGATTCAACTCCATTTAGGACTGGGAAACAAACGCTAGCTAACCTTACAAGAAACACACTCTGCTTTTGAGAAAAGAGCACTCTTCTACTCTACTGTGTTTCCTATGGGGTCCGAACAGTGAGCTTGCTCAGAACAAAAGAACTGTGCTTCCTACACACACGGGCTGTATCTAGTTCAACTCTGCTTAGGAAACTGACAAGAACAGTAGCTCCTCTTCAGACTAATACACTGTACTTGCTGGAAACAGACACGAGTGCTATTTGCACTGTGTATGGCAAAGGGAGTGCAATAGTGACTTTCCTTACCAGAAAACAACTCTTGATAGTAGGACCAAAAACTGCATGTGATTCAACTCCATTTTGGACTGGGAAACAAACGCTAGCTCGCCTTACAAGAAAAACACTCTGCTTTTGAAAAAGACCAGTCTTCTTCTCTACTGTGTTTCCTATAGGGCCTGAACAGAGAGCTTGCTCAGAAAAAAAGAACTGTGCTTCCTACATACACGGCCATATCTTTTTCAATTCTGCTTAGGAAACTGACAAGAACAATAGATCCTTTTCAGTCCAATACACTGTACATGCTGGGAACAGACGCCAGTGCTTTTTGTACTGTGTATGGCAATGGGAGCCCAATAGTGACTCTTAGTACCAGAAAACAAATCTTGCTCGTAGGACCAGAAACTGCATGTGATTCAACTCCATTTAGGACTGGGAAACAAACGCTAGCTCACCTTACAAGAAACACACTCTGCTTTTGAGAAAAGAGCACTCTTCTACTCTACTGTGTTTCCTATGGGGTCCGAACAGTGAGCTTGCTCAGAACAAAAGAACTGTGCTTCCTACACACACGGGCTGTATCTAGTTCAACTCTGCTTAGGAAACTGACAAGAACAGTAGCTCCTCTTCAGACTAATACACTGTACTTGCTTGAAACAGACGCGAGTGCTACTTGCACTGTGTATGGCAAAGGGAGCGCAATAGTGACTTTCTTTACCAGAAAACAACTCTTGCTGGTAGGACCAAAAACTGCATGTGATTCAACTCCATTTAGGACTGGGAAACAAACGCTAGCTCGCCTTACAAGAAAAACACTCTGCTTTTGAAAAAGAGCACTCTTCTACTCTACTGTGTTTCCTATAGGGCCTGAACAGAGAGCTTGCTCAGAACAAAAGAACTGTGCTTCCTACATACATGGCCATATCTAGTTCAATTCTGCTTAGGAAACTGACAAGAACAATAGATCCTTTTCAGTCCAATACACTGTACATGCTGAGAACAGACGCGAGTGCTATTTGCCCTGTGTATGACAATGGGAGCGCAATAGTGACTCTTAGTACCAGAAAACAAATCTTGCTTGTAGGAGCAGAAACTGCATGTGATTCAACTCCATTTAGGACTGGGAAACAAACGCTAGCTCGCCTTACAAGAAACAGACTCTACTTTTGAGAAAAGAGCACTCTCCTACTCTACTGTGTTTCCTATAGGGTCCGAACAGTGAGTTGCTCAGAAAAAAAGAACTGTGCTTCCTACACACACGTGCCATATGTAGTTCAACCCTGCTTATGAAACTGACAAGAACAGTAGCTCCTCTTCAGTCCAATACACTGTACTTGCTGGGAACAGGCGCGAGTGCTATTTGCACTGTGTATGGCAAAGGGAGCGCAATAGTGACTTTCCTTACCAGAAAACAACTCTTGCTGGTAGGACCAAAAACTGCATGTGATTCAACTCCATTTAGGACTGGGAAACAAACGCTAGCTCGCCTTACAAGAAACACACTCTGCTTTTGAGAAAAGAGCACTCTTCTACTCTACTGTGTTTCCTCTAGGGCCAGAACAGAGAGCTTGCTCAGAACAAAAGAACTGTGCTTCCTACATACACGGCCATATCTAGTTCAATTCTGCTTAGGAAACTGACAAGAACAATAGATCCTTTTCAGTCCAATACACTGTACATGCTGGGAACAGACATGAGTGCTATTTGCACTATGTAAGGCAATGGGAGCGCAATAGTGACTTTCCTTACCAGAAAACAATTCTTGCTCGTAGGACCAGAAACTGCATGTGATTCAACTCCATTTAGGACTGGGAAACAAACACTAGCTCACCTTACAAGAAACACACTCTGCTTTTGAGAAAAGAGCACTCTTCTACTCTACTGTGTTTCCTATGGGGTCCGAACAGTGAGCTTGCTCAGAACAAAAGAACTGTGCTTCCTACACACACGGGCTGTATCTAGTTCACCTCTGCTTAGGAAACTGACAAGAACAGTAGCTCCTCTTTAGTCCAATACTTGCTGGAAACTGACGCGAGTGCTACTTGCACTGTGTATGGCAAAGGGAGCGCAATAGTGACTTTCTTTACCAGAAAACAACTCTTGCTGGTAGGACCAGAAACTGCATGTGATTCAACTCCATTTAGGACTGGGAAACAAACGCTAGCTCGCCTTACAAGAAACAGACTCTGCTTTTGAGAAAAGAGCACTCTCCTACTCTACAGTGTTTCCTATAGGGTCCGAACAGTGAGCTTGCTCAGAACAAAAGAACTGTGCTTCCTACACACACGGGCAGTATCTAGTTCACCTCTGCTTAGGAAACTGACAAGAACAGTAGCTCCTGTTCAGTCCAATACACTGTACTTGCTGGAAACAGATACGAGTGCTATTTGCACTGTGTATGGCAAAGGGAGTGCAATAGTGACTTTCCTTACCAGAAAACAACTCTTGCTGGTAGGACCAAAAACTGCATGTGATTCAAGAAAAACACTCTGCTTTTGAAAAAGAGCAGTCTTCTTCTCTACTGTGTTTCCTATAGGGCCTGAACAGAGAGCTTGCTCAGAAAAAAAGAACTGTGCTTCCTACATACACGGCCATATCTTTTTCAATTCTGCTTAGGAAACTGACAAGAACAATAGATCCTTTTCAGTCCAATACACTGTACATGCTGGGAACAGACGCCAGTGCTTTTTGTACTGTGTATGGCAATGGGAGCCCAATAGTGACTGGGAAAAAAACACTAGCTGGCCTTACAAGAAACACACTCTGCTTTTGAGAAAAGAGCACTCTTCTACTCTACTGTGTTTCCTATGGTGTCCGAACAGTGAGCTTTATCAGAACAAGAGAACTGTGCTTCCTACATACAAGGGCCATATCTAGTTCAACTCTGCTTAGAAAACTGACAAGAACAGTAGCTCCTCTTCAGTCCAATACACTGTACTTGCTGGGAACAGACGCGAGTGCTATTTGCACTGTGTATGGCAATGTGAGCACAATAGTGACATTCCTTACCAGAAAACAACTCTTGCTCGTAGGAAAAAAAACTGCGTTTGATTCAACTCCATTTAGAACTGGGAAATAAATGCTAGCTCGCCTTACAAGAAACACACTCTGCTTTTGAGAAAAGAGCACTCTTCTACTCTACTGTGTTTCCTATAGGGCCAGAACAGCAAGCTTGCACAGAAAAAAAGAAGTGTGCTTCCTACGCACACGGCCATATCTAGTTCAATTCTGCTTAGGAACCTGACAAGAACAGTATACCCTCTTCAGTCCAATACACTGTACTTGCTGGGAACCAATGCCAGTGCTATTTGCCCTGTGTATGACAATGGGAGCGCAATAGTGTCTCTTCTTACCAGAAAACAAATCTTGCTCGTAGGACCAGAAAGTGCATGTGATTCAACTCCATTTAGGACTGGGAAACAAACGCTAGCTCGCCTTACAGGAAACACACTCTGCTTTTGAGAAAAGAGCACTCTCCTACTCTACAGTGTTTCCTATGGTGTCCGAACAGTGAGCTTGCTCAGAAAAAAAGAACTGTGCTTCCTACACACACGTGCCATATCTAGTTCAACTCTGCTTAGGAAACTGACAAGAACAGTAGCTCCTCTTCAGTCCAATACACTGTACTTCCTGGAAACAGACGCGAGTGCTATTTGCACTGTGTATGGCAAAGGGAGCGCAATAGTGACTTTCCTTACTAGAAAACAACTCTTGCTGGTAGGACCAAAAACTGCATGTGATTGAACTCCATTTAGGACTGGGAAACAAACGCTAGCTCGCCTTACAAGAAACACACTCTGCTTTTGAGAAAAGAGCACAATTCTACTCTACTGTGTTTCCTATGGGGTCCGAACAGTGAGCTTGCTCAGAACAAAAGAACTGTGCTTCCTACACACACGGGCTGTATCTAGTTCAACTCTGCTTAGGAAACTGACAAGAACAGTAGCTCCTCTTCAGACTAATACACTGTACTTGCTGGAAACAGACGCGAGTGCTATTTGCACTGTGTATGGCAAAGGGAGCGCAATAGTGACTTTCCTTACCAGAAAACAACTCTTGCTGGTAGGACCAAAAACTGCATGTGATTCAACTCCATTTAGGACTGGGAAACAAACGCTAGCTCGCCTTACAAGAAAAACACTCTGCTTTTGAAAAAGAACACTCTTATACCCTACTGTGTTTCCTGTAGGGCCTGAACAGAGAGCTTGCTCAGAACAAAAGAACTGTGCTTCCTACATACACGGCCATATCTAGTTCAATTCTGCTTAGGAAACTGACAAGAACAATAGATCCTTTTCAGTCCAATACACTGTACATGCTGGGAACAGACTCGAGTGCTATTTGCCCTGTGTATGACAATGAAAGCACAATAGTGACACTTAGTACCAGAAAACAAATCTTGCTTGTAGGACCAGAAACTGCATGTGATTCAACTCCATTTAGGACTGGGAAACAAACGCTAGCTCGCCTTACAAGAAACAAACTCTGCTTTTGAGAAAAGAGCACTCTCCTACTCTACTGTGTTTCCTATGGGGTCCGAACAGTGAGCTTGCTCAGAACAAAAGAACTGTGCTTCCTACACACAAGCGCCATATCTAGTTCAACCCTGCTTAGGAAACTGACAAGAACAGTAGCTCCTCTTCAGTCCAATACACTGTACTTGCTGGGAACAGACGCGATTGCTATTTGCACTGTGTATGGCAAAGGGAGCGCAATATTGACATTCCTTACCAGAAAACAACTCTTGCTCATAGGAACAGAAACTGCATGTGATTCAACTCCATTTAGGACTAGGAAAGAAACGCAAGCTCGCCTTACAAGAAACAGACTGTGCTTTTGAGAAAAGAGCACTCTTCTACTCTACTGTGTTTCCTATAGGGCAGAACAGTGAACTTGCTCAGAACAAAAGAACTGTGCTTCCTACACATACAGGCCATATCTAGTTTAACTCTGCTTAGAAAACTGACAAGAACAGTAGCTCCTATTCAGTCCAATACTCTGTACATGCAGGGAACAGACGCCAGTGCTATATGCACTGTGTATGGCAATGGGAGCGCAATAGTGACTCTTATTACCAGAAAAAAACTCTTGCTCGTAGGACCAGAAACTGCACGGGATTCAATTCCATTTCTGACTGGGAAACAAACACTAGCTTGCCTTTCAAGAAATACACTCTGCTTTTGAGAAAAGAGCACTCTTCTACTCTACAGTGTTTCCTATTGTGTCCGAACAGTGAGCTTGCTCAGAACAAAAGAACTGTGCTTCCTACACACACGGGCCATATCTAGTTCAACTCTGATTAGGAAACTGACAAGAACAGTAGATCCTCTTCAGTCCAATACACTGTACTTGCTGGAAACAGACACGAGTGCTATTTGCACTGTGTATGGAAAGGGAGCGCAATAGTGACTTTCCTTACCAGAAAACAACTCTTGCTGGTAGGACCAAAAACTGCATGTGATTCAACTCCATTTAGGACTGGGAAACAAACGCTAGCTCGCCTTACAAGAAACACACTCTACTTTTGAGAAAAGAGCACTCTTCTACTCTACTGTGTTTTCTATAGGGCCAGAACAGAGAGCTTGCTCAGAACAAAAGAACTCTGCTTCCTACATACACGGCCATATCTAGTTCAATTCTGCTTAGGAAACTGACAAGAACAATAGATTCTTTTCAGTCCAATACACTGTACATGCTGGGAACAGACGCGAGTGCTATTTGCACTATGTAAGGCAATGGGAGCGCAATAGTGACTTTCCTTACCAGAAAACAACTCTTGCTCGTAGGACCAGAAACTGCATGTGAATCAACTCCATTTAGGACTGGGAAACAAACGCTGGCTCACCTTAAAAGAAACACACTCTGCTTTTGAGAAAAGAGCACTCTTCTACTCTACTGTGTTTCCTATGGGGTCCGAACAGTGAGCTTGCTCAGAACAAAAGAACTTTGCTTCCTACACACACGTGCTGTATCTAGTTCAACTCTGCTTAGGAAACTGACAAGAACAGTAGCTCCTCTTCAGTCCAATGAACTGTACTTGCTGGAAACAGACACGAGTGCTATTTGCACTGTGTATGGCAAAGGGAGCACAATATTGACTTTCCTTACCAGAAAACAACTCTTGCTGGTAGGACCAAAAACTGCATGTGATTCAACTCCATTTTGGACTGGGAAACAAACGCTAGCTCGCCTTACAAGAAAAACACTCTGCTTTTGAAAAAGAGCACTATTCTACTCTACTATGTTTCCTATAGGGCCTGAACAGAGAGCTTGCTCAGAACAAAAGAACTGTGCTTCCTACATACACGGCCATATCTAGTTCAATTCTGCTTCAGAAACTGACAAGAACAATAAATCCTTTTCAGTCCAATACACTGTACATGCTGGGAACAGACGCCAGTACTATTTGTACTGTGTATGTCAATGGGAGCCCAATAGTGACTCTTCTTACTAGAAAACTACTCTTGCTCGTAGGACCAAAAACTGCATGTGACTCAACTCCATTTAGAACTGGGAAACAAACGCTAGCTAGCCTTACAAGAAACACACTCTGCTTTTGAGAAAAGAGCACTCTTTTCTCTACTGTGTTTCCTATAGGGCCAGAACAGTGAGCTTGCTCAGAACAAAAGAACTGTGCTTCCTACACACACGGGCCATATCTAGTTCAATTCTTCTTAGGAAACTGACAAGAACAGTGGAACCTCTTCAGTCCAATACACTGTACATGCTGGGAACAGACGCCAGTGCTATTTGCCCTGTGTGGCAATGGGAGCACAATAGTGACTTTCCTTACCAGAAATAAACTCTTGCTCGTAGGACCAGAAACTGCATGTGATTCAACTCCATTTAGGACTGGGAAACAAATGCTAGCTTGCCATACAAGAAACACACTCTGCTTTTGAGAAAAGAGCACTCTTCTACTCTACTGTGTTTCCTATAGGGTCTGAACAGTGAGCTTGCTCTGAACAAAAGAACTGTGCTTCCTACACACACGGCCATATCTAGTTCAATTCTGCTTAGGAACCTGACAAGAACAGTAGATCCTCTTCAGTCCAATACACCGTACTTGAAGGGAACAGACGCCAATGCTATTTGACCCGTGTATGGCAATGGCAGCGCAATAGTGACTATTCTTACCATAAAAGAATTCTTGCTCGTAGGATTAGAAACTGCATGTGATTCAACTCCATTTAGGACTGGGAAACAAACGCTAGCTCGCCTTTCAAGAAACACACTCTGCTTTTGAGAAAAGAGCACTCTTCTACTCTACTGTGTTTCCTAGAGGGCCAGAACAGAGAGATTGCACAGAACAAAAGAACTGTGCTTCCTACATACAGTGCCATATCTAGTTCAATTCTGCTTAGGAAACTGACAAGAAAATAGATCCTTTTCAATCCAATACACTGTACATGGTGGGAACAGACGCGAGCGCTATTTGCCCTGCGTATGACAATGGGAGCGCAATAGTGACTCTTCTTACCAGAAAACAACTCTTGCTCGTAGGACCAGAAACTGCATGTGATTCAACTCCAAATAGGACTGGGAAAAAAAGGCTAGCTGGCCTTACAAGAAACACACTCTGCTTTTGAGAAAATAGCACTCTTCTACTCTTCTGTGTTTCCTATGGGGTCCAAACAGTGAGCTTGCTCAGAACAAAAGAACTGTGCTTTCCACACACATGGCCATATCTAGTTCAATTCTGCTTAGGTACCTGACAAGAACAGTAGCTCCTCTTCAGTCCAATAAACAGTACTTGCTGGGAACCAATGCCAGTGCTATTTGCCCTGTGTATGACAATGGGAGCGCAATAGTGTCTCTTCTTACCAGAAAACAAATCTTGCTCGTAGGACCAGAAAGTGCATGGGATTCAACTCCATTTAGGACTGGGAAACAAATGCTAGCTCGCCTTACAAGAAACACACTCTGCTTTTGAGAAAAGAGCACTCTCCTACTCTACTGTGTTTCCTATGGGGTCCGAACAGTGAGCTTGCTCAGAAAAAAAGAACTGTGCTTCCTACACACACGTGCCATATCTAGTTCAACTCTGCTTAGGAAACTGACAAGAACAGTAGCTCCTCTTCAGCCCAATACACTGTACTTGCTGGAAACAGACGCGAGTGCTATTTGCACTGTGTATGGCAAAGGGAGCACAATAGTGACTTTCCTTACCAGAAAACAACTCTTGCTGTTAGGACCAAAAACTGCATGTGATTCAACTCCATTTAGGACTGGGAAACAAACGCTAGCTCGCCTTACAAGAAAGACACTCTGCTTTTGAGAAAAGAGCACTCTTGTACTCTACTGTGTTTCCTATAGGGCCAGAACAGGGAGCTTGCTCAGAACAAAAGAACTGTGCTTCCTACATACAGGGCCATATCTAGTTCAATTCTGCTTAGGAAACTGACAAGAACAATAGATCCTTTTCAATCCAATACACTGTAAATGCTAGGAACAGACACGAGTGCTATTTGCCCTGTGTATTACAATGGGAGCGCAATAGTGACTCTTCTTACCAGAAAACAACTCTTGCTCGTAGGACCAGAAACTGCATGTGATGCAACTCCATATAGGACTGGGAAAAAAACACTAGCTGGACTTACAAGAAACACACTCTGCTTTTGGGAAAAGAGCACTCTTCTACTCTACTGTGTTTCCTATAGGGCCAGAACAGAGAGCTTGCTCAGAAAAAAAGTACTGTGCTTCCTACACACACGTGCCATATCTAGTTCAACACTGCTTAGGAAACTGACAAGAACAGTAGCTCCTCTTCAGTCCAATACACTGTACTTGCTGGGAACAGACGCGAGTGCTATTTGCACTGTGTATGCCAATGGGAGCGCAAAGGTGACATTCCTTACCAGAAAAAAACTCTTGCTCATAGGACCAAAAACTGCATGTGATTCAACTCCATTTAGAACTGGGAAATAAATGCTAGCTCTCCTTACAGGAAACACACTCTGCTTTTGAGAAAAGAGCACTCTTCTACTCTACTGTGTTTCCTATAGGGCCAGAACAGTAAGCTTGCACAACACAAATGTAGTGTGCTACCTACACACACGGGCCATATCTAGTTCAATTCAGCTTAGGAAACTGACAAGAACTGTATACCCTTTTCAGTCAAATACACTGCACATGCTGGGAACAGACACCAGTGCTATTTGCCCTGTGTATGACAATGGGAGCACAATAGTGACTCTTCTTACCAGAAAAAAACTCTTGCTCGTAGGACCAGAAACTGCATGTGACTCAACTCCATTTAGGACTGGGAAAGAAACGCTAGCTCGCCTTACAAGAAACACACTCTGCTTTTGAGAAAAGAGCACTCTTCTACTCTACTGTGTTTCCTATAGGGCCAGAACAGTGAACTTAATCAGAACAAAAGAACTGTGCTTCCTACACACAGGGGCCATATCTAGTTTAACTCTGCTTAGGAAACTGACAAGAACAGTAGCTTCTCTTCAGTCCAAAACTCTGTACAGGCAGGGAACAGACGCCAGTGCTATATGCACTGTGTGTGGCAATGGAAGCGCAATAGTCACTATTATTACCAGAAAAAAACTCTTGCTCATAGGACCAGAAACTGCACGGGATTCAATTCCATTTCTCACTGGGAAACAAACACTAGCTTACCTTTCAAGAAACACACTCTGCTTTTGAGAAAAGAGCACTCTTCTACTCTACAGTGTTTCCTATGGTGTCCGAACAGTGAGCTTGCTCAGAACAAAAGAAAGGTACTTCCTACACACACGGGCCATATCTAGTTCAACTCTGCTTAGGAAACTGACCAGAACAGTAGCTCCTCTTCAGTCCAATACACTGTACTTGCTGGAAACAGACACGAGTGCTATTTGCAATGTGTATGGCAAAGGGAGCGCAATAGTGACTTTCCTTACCAGAAAACAACTCTTGCTGGTAGGACCAAAAACTGCATGTGATTCAACTCCATTTAGTACTGGGAAACAAACGCTAGCTCGCCTTACAAGAAACACACTCTGCTTTTGAGAAAAGAGCACTCTTGTACTCTACTGTGTTTCCTATAGGGCCAGAACAGAGAGCTTGCTCAGAACAAAAGAACTGTGCTTCATACATACACGGCAATATCTAGTTCAATTCTGCTTAGGAAACTGACAAGAACAATAGATCCTTTTCAGTCCAATACACTGTACATGCTGGGAACAGACGCGAGTGCTATTTGCACTATGTATGGCAATGGGAGCGCAATAGTGACTTTCCTTACCAGAAAACAACTCTTGCTCGTAGGACCAGAAACTGCATGTGATTCAACTCCAATTAGGACTGGGAAACAAACGCTAGCTCACCTTACAAGAAACACACTCTGCTTTTGAGAAAAGAGCACTCTTATACTCTACTGTGTTTCCTATGGGGTCCGAACAGTGAGCTTGCTCAGAACAAAAGAACTGTGCTTCCTACACACACGGCCTGTATCTAGTTCAACTCTGCTTAGGAAACTGACAAGAACAGTAGCTCCTCTTCAGACTAATACACTGTACTTGCTGGAAACAGACACGATTGCTATTTGCACTGTGTATGGCAAAGGGAGCACAATAGTGACTTTCCTTACCAGAAAAAAACTCTTGCTGGTAGGACCAAAAACTGCATGTGATTCAACTCATTTAGGACTGGGAAACAAACGCTACCTCGCCTTACAAGAAACACACTCTGCTTTTGAGAAAAGAACACTCTTCTACTCTACTGTGTTTACTATAGGGCCAGAACAGAGAGCTTGCTCAGAACAAAAGAACTGTGCTTCCTACATACACGGCCATATCTAGTTCAATTCTGCTTAGAAAACTGACAAGAACAGTAGCTCCTCTTCAGTCCGATACACTGTACTTGCTGGGAATAGAAGCCAGTGCTATTTGCACTGTGTATGGCAATGGGAGCAAAATAGTGACTCTTCTTATCAGAAAACAACTCTTGCTCGTAGGACCAGAAACTGTATGTGATTCAACTCCATTTAGGACTGGGAAACAAACGCTAGCTCACCTTACAAGAAACACACTCTGCTTTTGAGAAAAGAGCACTCTTCTACTCTATTGTGTTTCCTATAGGGCCAGAAAAGTGAGCTTGCTCAGAACAAAAGAACTGTACTTCCTACACACACGGGCCATATCTAGTTCAACTCTGCTTAGGAAACTGAGAAGAAAAGTAGCTCTTCTTCATGCCAATACACTGTACATGCTGGGAACAGACGCGAGTGCAATTTGCACTGTGTATGGCAATGAGAGCACAATAGTGACATTCCTTACCAGAAAACAACTCTTGCTCATAGAACCAAAAACTGCATGTGATTCAACTCCATTTAGAACTGGGAAATAAATGCTAGCTCGCTTTACAAGAAACACACTCTGCTTTTGAGAAAAGAGCACCCTTCTACTCTACTGTGTTTCCTATAAGGCCAGAACAGTAAGCTTGCACAGAACAAAAGAAGTATGCTTCCTATGCACACGGCCATATCTAGTTCAATTCAGCTTAGGAAACTGACAAGAACTGTATACCCTCTTCAGTCAAATACACTGCACATGCTGGGAACAGACACCAGTGCTATTTGCCCTGTGTATGACAATGGGAGCGCAATAGTGACTCTTCTTACGAGAAAACAACTCTTGCTCGTAGGACCAGAAACTGCATGTGACTCAACTCCATTTAGGACTGGGAAAGAAACGCAAGCTTGCCTTACAAGAAACACACTCTCCTTTTGAGAAAAGAGCACTCTTCTACTCTACTGTGTTTCCTATAGGGCCAGAACAGTGAACTTGCTCAGAACAGAAGAACTGTGCTTCCTACACACAGGGGCCATATCTAGTTCAACTCTGCTTAGGAAACTGACAAGAACAGAAGCTCCTCTTCAGTCCAATACTCTGTACATGAGGGGAACAGACGCCAGTGCTATATGCACTGTGTATGGCAATGGGAGCGCAATAGTGACTCTTATTACCAGAAAAAAACTCTTGTTCGTAGGACCAGAAACTGCATGGGATTCAATTCCATTTCTGACTGGGAAACAAAGATTAGCTTGCCTTTCAAGAAACACACTTTGCTTTTGAGAAAAGAGCACTCTTCTAATCTACAGTGTTTCCTATGGTGTCCGAACAGTGAGCTTGCTCAGAACAAAAGAACTGTGCTTCCTACACACACGGGCCATATCTAGTTCAACTCTGCTTAGGAAACTGACAAGAACAGTAGCTCCTCTTCAGTCCAATACACTGTACTTGCTGGAAACAGACGCGAGTGCTATTTGCCCTGTGTATGACAATGGGAGCGCAATAGTGACTCTTCATACCAGGAAACAACTCTTGCTCGTAGGACCTGAAACAGCATGTGATTCAACTCCATTTAGGACTGGGCAACAAATGCTAGCTCGCATGACATGAAACACACCCTGCTTTTGAGAAAAGAGAACTCTTCTACTCTACTGTGTTTCCTATGGGGACCGAACAGTGAGCTTGCTCAGAACAAAAGAACTGTGATTCCTACACAAACGGCCATATTTAGTTCAACACTGCTTAGGAAACTGACAAGAACAGTAGATCCTCTTCAGTCCAATACACTGTACTTGCTGGGAACAGATGCAAGTGCTATTTGCACTGTGTAGGGCATTTGGCGCACAATAGTGACTTTCCTTACCAGAAAACAACTCTTGCTCGTCGGACCAGAAACTGCATGTGATTCAACTCCATTTGAGACTGGGAAAGAAACGCTAGCTGGCCTTACAAGAAACACACTCTGCTTTTGATAAAAGAGCACTCTCTTACTCTACTGTGTTTCCTATGGGGTCCAAAGAGTGAGCTTGCTCAGAACAAAAGAACTGTGCTTCCTACACACATGGACCATATCTAGTTCAACTCTGCTTAGGAAACTGACATGAACAGTAGCTCCTCTTCAGTCCAATACACTGTACTTGCTGGGAACAGACGCGAGTGCTATTTGCACTGTGTATGGCATTTGGAGCGCAATAGTGACTCTTCTTACAGTTAAAACAACTCTTGCTCGTAGGACCAAAAACTGCATGTGATTCAACTCCATTTAGGACTGGGAAACAAACGCAAGCTCGCCTTACAAAAAAAAAAACACTCTGCTTTAGATAAAAGAGCACTCTTCTACTCTACTGTGTTTCCTATAGGGCCAAAACAGTGAGCTTGCTCAGAACATAAGAACTGTGCTTCCTACACACACGGGACATATCTAGTTCAACTCTGCTTAGGAAACTGACAAGAACAGTAGCTCCTCTTCAGTCCGATACACTGTACTTGCTGAGAACAGACGCGAGTGCTACTTGAACTGTGTATGGCAATTGGAGCACAATAGTGACTCGTCTTACCAGAAAACAACTCTTGCTCTTAGGACAAAAAACTGCATGTGACTGAACTCCATTTAGGACTGGGAAACAAACTCTAGCTTGCCTTACAAGAAGCACACTCTGTTTTTGAAAAAATAGCACTCTTCTACTCTACTGTGTTTCCCATGGGGCCAGAACAGTGAGCTTGCTCAGAACAAATGAACTGTGCTTCCTCGACACACGGGCCATATCTAGTTCAACTCTGCTTAGGAGTCTAACAAGAACAGTAGCTCATGTTCAGTCAAATACATTGTACTTGCTGGGAACAGACGGGAGTGCTATTTGCACTGTGCATGGCAATGGGAGCACAATAGTGACTTTCCTTACCAGAAAACAACTCTTGCTCGTAGAACCAGAAACTGCCTGTGACTCAACTCCATTTAGGACTGGGAAACAAACGCTAGCTCGCCTTACAAGAAACACACTCTGCTTTTGAGAAAAGAGCACTCTTCTACTCTACTGTGTTTCCTATGGGGTCCGAACAGTGAGCTTGCTCAGAACAAAAGAACTGTGCTTCCTGCACACACGGCCATATCTCGTTCAATTCTGCTTAGGAACCTGACAAGAACAGTAGATCCTCTTCAGTCCAATACACTGTACTTGCTGGGAACAGACACCAGGGCAATTTGTCCTGTGTATGACAATGGCTGCGCAGTACTGACTCTTCTTACCATAAAACAACTCTTGCACGTAGTACCAGAAACTGTATGTGATTCAACGCCATTTAGGACTGGGAAACAAACGCTCGCGCGCCTTAGAAGAAACACACTCTGCTTTAGAGAAAAGAGCACTCTTCTACTCTACTGTGTTTCCTATGGGGTCCAAACAGTGAGCTTGCTCAGAACAAATGAACTGTGCTTCCTCGACACACGGGCCATATCTAGTTCAACTCTGCTTAGGAGACTGACAAGAACAGTAGCTCCTCTTCAGTCAAATACACTGTACTTGCTGGGAACAGACGGGAGTGCTATTTGCACTGTTATGGCAATGGGAGCGCAATAGTGACTTTCCTTACCAGAAAACCACGCTAGCTCGTAGTACCAGAAACTGCATGTGATTCAACTCCATTTATGACTGGGAAACAAACGCTAGCTCGCCTTACAAGACACACTCTGCTTTAGAGAAAAGAGCACTCTTCTACTCTACTGTGTTTCCTATGGGGTCCAAACAGAGAGCTTGCTCAGAACAAAAGAACTGTGCTTCCTACACACATGGACCATATGTAGTTCAACTCTGCTTAGGAACCTGACAAGAACAGTAGCTCCTCTTCAGACCAATACACTGTATTTGCTGGGAACAGACGCGAGTGCTATTTGCACTGTGTATGGCAATGAGAGCCCAATGGTGTCTTTCCTTACCAGAAACCAACTCTTGCTCGTAGGACAAAAAACTGCATGTGACTCAACTCCATTTAGGACTGGGAAACAAACGCTAGCTCGCTTTCCAAGAAACACACTCTGCTTTTGAGAAAAGAGCACTCTTCTACTCTACTGTGTTTCCTATGTGTTCGGAACAGTGAGCATGCTCAGAACAAAAAAACTGTGCTTCCTACAAACACGGCCATATCTAGTTCAACTCTGCTTAGGAACCTGACAAGAACAGTAGATCCTCTTCAGTCCAATACACTGTACTTGCTGGGAACAGACGCGAGTGCTATTTGCACTGTGTATGGCATTTGGAGTGCAATAGTGACTCTTCTTACAGTTAAAACAACTCTTGCTCGTAGGACCAAAAACTGCATGTGATTCAACTCCATTTAGGACTGGGAAACAAACGCGAGCTCGCCTTACAAAAAAAAAACACTCTGCTTTAGATAAATGAGCACTCTTCTACTCTACTGTGTTTCCTATAGGGCCTGAACAGTGAGCTTGCTCAGAACATAAGAACTGTACTTCCTACACACACGGGACATATCTAGTTCAACTCTGCTTAGGAAACTGTCAAGAACAGTAGCTCCTCTTCAGTCCGATACACTGTACTTGCTGAGAAGAGACGCGAGTGCTTCTTGCACTGTGTATGGCAATTGGAGCACAATAGTGACTCCTCTTACCAGAAAACAACTCTTGCTCTTAGGACAAAAAACTGCATGTGATTCAATTCCATTTAGGACTGGGAAACAATCTCTAGCTCGCCTTACAAGAAACACACTCTGTTTTTGAGAAAATAGCACTCTTCTACTCTACTGTGTTTCCCATGGGGCCAGAACAGTGAGCTTGCTCAGAACAAATGAACTGTGCTTCCTCGACACACGGGCCATATCTAGTTCAACTCTGCTTATGAAACTGACAAGAACAGTAGCTCCTCTTCAGTCAAAGACATTGTACTTGCTGGGAACAGACGGGAGTGCTATTTGCACTGTGCATGGCAATGGGAGCGCAATAGTGACTTTCCTTACCAGAAAACAACTCTTGCTCGTAGGACCAGAAACTGCATGTGATTCAACTCCATTTAGGACTGGGAAACAAACGCTAGCTCGCCTTACAAGAAACACACTCTGCTTTAGATAAAAGAGCGCTCTTCTACTCTACTGAGTTTCCTATGGGGTCCAAAAAGAGAGCTTGCTCAGAACAAAAGAACTGTGCTTCCTACACACACGGACCATATGTAGTTCAACTCTGCTTAGGAACCTGACAAGAACAGTAGCTCCTCTTCAGAACAATACACTGTATTTGCCGGGAACAGACGCGAGTGCTATTTGCACTATGTATGGCAATGAGAGCACAATAGTGACTTTCCTTACCAGAAAACAACTCTTGCTCGTAGGACAAAAAACTGCATGTGAGTCAACTCCATTTAGGACTGGGAGACAAACGCTAGCTCACTTTCCAAGAAACACACTCTGCTTTTGAGAAAAGAGCACTCTTCTACTCTACTGTGTTTCCTATGTGTTCGGAAGAGTGAGCTTGCTCAGAACAAAAAAACTGTGCTTCCTACAAACACGGCCATATCTAGTTCAACTCTGCTTAGGAACCTGACAAGAACAGTAGATCCTCTTCAGTCCAATACACTGTACTTGCTGGGAACAGACGCCAGTGCTATTTGTCCTGTGTATGACAATGGCAGCGCAATAGTGACTCTTCTTACCAGAAAACAACTCTTGCTCATAGGACCAGAAACTGCATGTGATTCAACTCCATTTAGGACTTGGAAACAAACTCCAGGTCGCTTTACAAGAAACACACTCTGCTTTAGAGAAAAGAGCACTCTTCTTCTCTACTTTGTTTCCTATAGGGCCAGAACAGTGAGCTTGCTCAGAAAAAAAGAACTGTGCTTCCTACACACACGGGCCATATCTAGTTCAACTCTACTTAGGAAACTGACAAGAACATTAGCACCTATTCAGTCCAATACTCTGTACTTTCTGGGAACAGACGGGAGTGCTATTTGCACTGTGTACGGCAATGGGAGCGCAATAGTGACTTTCCTTACCAGAAAACAACTCTTGCTCGTAGGACCAGAAACTGCATGTGATTCAACTCCATTTAGGACTGGGAAACAAACGCTAGCTCGCCTTACAAGAAACACACTCTGCTTTTGAGAAAAGAGCACTCTTCTACTCTACTGTGTTTTCTATGGGGTCTGAACAGTGAGCTTGCTCAGAACAAAAGAACTGTGCTTCCTGCACACACGGCCATATCTAGTTCAATTCTGCTTAGGAACCTGACAAGAACAGTAGATCCTCTTCATTCCAATACACTGTACTTGCTGGGAACAGACGCCAGGGCTATTTGTCCTGTGTATGAAAATGGCTGTGCAATAGTGACTCTTCTTACCATAAAACAACTCTTGCACGTAGGACCAGAAACTGTATGTGATTCAACTCCATTTAGGACTGGGAAACAAATGCTAGCTCGCCTTTCATGAAACACACTCTGATTTTGAGAAAAGAGCACTCTTCTACTCTAGTGTGTTACCTTTGGGGTCCAAACAGTGAGCTTGCTCAGAACAAAAGAACTGTGCTTCCTACACACACCTGCCATATCTAGTTCAACTCTGTTTAGGAACCTGACAAGAACAGTCGCTCCTCTTCAGTCCAATACACTGTACTGCTGGGAACAGACGCCAGTGCTATTTGTCCTGTGTATGGCAATGGCAGTGCAATAGTGACTATTCTTATCATAAAACAACTCTTGCTCATAGGACCAGAAACTGCATGTGATTCAACTCCGTTTTGGACTGGGAAACAAATGCTAGCTCGCCTTACATGAAACACTCTCTGCTTTTGAGAAAAGAGCACTCTTCTACTCTACTGTGTTTCCTATGGGGTCCAAACAGTGAGCTTGCTCAGAACAAAGAACTGTGCTTCCTACACACATGGACTATATCTAGTTCAACTCTGCTTAGGAAACTGACAAGAACAGTAGCTCCTCTTCAGTCTGATACACTGTACTTGCTGGGAACAGACGCGAGTGCTATTTGCACTGTGTATGGCAAAGGGAGCGCAATAGTGACTTTCCTTACCAGAAAACAACTCTTGCTCGTAGGACCAGAAAATGCATGTGATTCAAATCCATTTAGGACTGGGAAACATACGATAGCTTGCCTTAAAAAAAACACACTATGCTTTTGAGAAAAGAGCACTCTTCTACTCTACTGTGTTTCCTATGTGGTCCGAAAGTGAGCTTGCTCAGAACAAAAGAACTGTGCTTCCTACACACACGGCCATATCTAGTTCAATTCTGCTTAGGAACCTGACAAGAAGAGTAGATCCGCTTCAGTCCAATACACTGTACTTGCTGCGAACAGAAGCCAGTGCTATTTGTCCTATGTATGTCAATGGCAGCACAACAGTGACTATTCTTACCATAAAACAACTCTTGCTCGTAGGACAGAAATTGCATGTGATTCCACTCGATTTAGGACTGGGAAACAAACGCTAGCTCACCTTACAAGAAACACACTCTGCTTTAGAGAAAAGAGCACTCTTCTACTCTACTGTGTTTCCTATGGGGTCCAAACAGTGAGCTTGCTCAGAACAAAAGAACTGTGCTTCCTACACACAAGGACCATATGTAGTTCAACTCTGCTTAGGAAACTGAAAAGAACAGTAGCTCCTCTTCAGTCCAATACACTGTACTTGCTGGAAACAGACGCGAGTGCTATTTGCCCTGTGTATGGCAATGGGAGCGCAATGGTGACTTTACTTACCAGAAAACAACTCTTGTTCGTAGGAACAGAAACTGCATGTGATTTAACTCCATTTAAGACTTCAAAACAAACGCTAGCTCGCCTTACAAGAAACACACTCTGCTTTTGAGAAAAGAGCACTCTTCTACTAAACTGTGTTTCCTATAGGGCCAGAACAGTGAGCTTGCTCAGAACATAAGAACTGTGCTTTCTACACACACGGCCCTAATCTAGTTCAACTCTGCTTAGGAACCTGACAAGAACAGTAGCTCCTCTTCATTCCGATACACTGTACTTGCTGAGAACCGACGCGAGTGCTACTTGCACTGTGTATGGCAATTGGAGCACAATAGTGACTCGTCTTACCAGAAAACAACTCTTGCACGTAGGACAAAAAACTGCATGTGCCTCAACTCCATTTAGGACTGGGAAACAAACTCTAGCTCGCCTTACAAGAAACACACTCTGTTTTTGAGAAAAGAGCACTCTTCTACTCTACTGTGTTTCCTATGGGGTATAAAGAGTGAGCTTGCTCAGAACAAAAGAACTGTGCTTCCTACACACATCGACCATATCTAGTTAAACTCTGCATCGGAAACTGACAAGAACAGTAGCTCCTCTTCAGTCCAATACACTGTACTTGCGGGGAAGAGACGCGAGTGCTATTTGCACTGTGTATGGCAATTGGAGCACAATAGTAACTCGTCTTACCAGAAAACAACTCTTGCTCGTAGGCAAAAAAACTGCAAGTGACTCAACTCCATTTAGTTCTAGGAAACAAACGCTAGCAGGCCTTACAAGAAACACACCCTGCTTTAGAGAAAAGAGCACTCATCTACTCTACTGTGTTTCCTATGGGGTCCGAACAATGAGCTTTCTCAGAACAAAAGAACTGTGCTTCCTACACACACAGCCATATCTAGTTCAATTCTGCTTAGGAACCTGACAAGAACAGTAGCTCCTCTACACTCCAATACACTGTACTGCTGGGAACAGAAGCCAGTGCTATTTGTCCTGTGTATGGCAATGGCAGCGCATTAGTGACTATTCTTATCATAAAACAACTCTTGTTCGTAGGACCAGAAACTGCATGTGATTCAACTCCGTTTAGGACTGGGAAAGAAATGCTAGCTCGCCTTACATGAAACACTCTCGGCTTTTGAGAAAAGAGCACTCTTCTACTCTACTGTGTTTCCTATGGGGTCCAAACAGTGAAATTGCTCAGAACAAAGAACTGTGCTTCCTACACACATGGACCATATCTAGTTCAACTCTGCTTAGGAGACTGACAAGAACAGTAGCTCCTCTTCAGTCCGATACACTGTACTTGCTGGGAACAGACGCGAGTGCTATTTGCACTGTGTATGGCAATAGGAGCGCAATAGTGACTTTCCTTACCAGAAAACAAAACTTGCTCGTAGGACCAGAAACTGCATGTGATTCAACTCCGTTTAGGACTGGAAACAAATGCTAGCTCGCCTTACATGAAACACTATCTGCTTTTGAGAAAAGAGCACTCTTCTACTCTACTGTGTTTCCTATGGGGTCCTAACAGTGAGCTGGCTCAGAACAAAGAAATGTGCTTTCTACACACATGGACCATATCTAGTTCAACTCTGCTTAGAAAACTGACAAGAACAGTAGCTCCTCTTCAGTCCGATACACTGTACTTGCTGGGAACAGACGCGAGAGCTATTTGTACTGTGTATGGCAAAGGGAGCACAATAGTGACTTTCCTTACCAGAAAACAACTCTTGCTCGTTGGACCAGAAACTGCATGTGACTCAAGTCCATTTAGGACTGGGAAACAAATGATAGCTTGCCTTACAAAAAACACACTCTGCTTTTGAGAAAAGAGCACTCTTCTACTCTACTGTGTTTCCTATGGGGTCCGAACAGTGAGCTTGCTCAGAACAAAAAACTGTGCTTCCTACACACATCGACCATATCTAGTTCAACTCTGCTTAGGAAACTGACAAGAACAGTAGCTCCTCTTCAGTCCAATACACTGTACTTGCGGGGAAGAGACGCGAGTGCTATTTGCACTGTGTATGGCAATTGGAGCACAATATTGACTCGTCTTACCAGAAAAAACTCTTGCTCGTAGGACAAAAAACTGCATGTGACTCAACTCCATTAAGTCTGGGAAACAAACGCTAGCTCACCTTACAAGAAACACACTCTGTTTTTGAGAAAAGAGCACTCTTCTACTCTACTGTGTTTCCTATGGGGTCCGAACAGTGAGCTTTCTCAGAACAAAAGAACTGTGCTTCCTACACACACAGCCATATCTAGTTCAATTCTGCTTAGGAACCTGACAAGAACAGTAGCTCCTCTTCAGTCCAATACACTGTACTGCTGGGAACAGAAGCCAGTGCTATTTGTCCTGTGTATGGCAATGGCAGCGCAATAGTGACTATCTTATCATAAAACAACTCTTGCTCGTAGGACCAGAAACTGCATGTGATTCAACTCCATTTAGGACTGGGAAACAAACGCTAGCTCGCCTTACAAGAAACACAATCTGCTTTAGAGAAAAGAGCACTCTTCTACTCTACTGTGTTTCCTATAGGGCCAGAACAGTGAGCTTGCTCAGAACAAAAGAACTGTGCTTCCTACACACGGGCCATATCTAGTTCAACTCTGCTTAGGAAACTGACAAGAACAGTAGCTCCTCTTCAGTCCGATATACTGTACTTGCTGGGAACAGACGCCAGTGCTATTTGCACTGTGTATGGCAATGGGAGTGCAATAGTGACTTTCCTTACCAGAAAACAACTCTTGCTCGTAGGGCCAGATACTGCATGTGATTCAACTCCGTTTACGACTGGGAAACAAATGCTAGCTCGCCTTACATGAAACACTCTCTGCTTTTGAGAAAAGAGCACTCTTCTACTCTACTGTGTTTCCTATGGGGTCTAAACAGTGAGCTTGCTCACAACAAAGAACTGTGCTTCCTACACACATGGACCATATCTATTTCAACTCTGCTTAGAAAACTGACAAGAACAGTAGCTCCTCTTCAGTCCGATACACTGTACTTGCTGGGAACATACGCGAGTGCTATTTGCACTGTGTATGGCAAAGGGAGCACAATAGTGACTTTCCTTACCAGAAAAAAACTCTTGCTCATAGGACCAGAAACTGCATGTGATTCAACTCCATTTAGGACTGGGAAAAAAATGATAGCTTGCCTTACAAAAAACACACTCTGCTTTTGAGAAAGGAGCACTCTTCTACTCTACTGTGTTTCCTATGGGGTCCGAAGAGTGAGCTTGCTCAGAATAAAAGAACTGTGCTTCCTACACACACGGCCATATCTAGTTCAATTCTGCTTAGGAACCTGACAAGAACAGTAGATCCTCTTCAGTCCAATACACTGTACTTGCTGCGAACAGACGCCAGTGCTATTTGCCCTGTGTATGGCAATGGGAGCGCAATAGTGACTTTCCTTACCAGAAAACAACTCTTGTTCGTAGGACCAGAAACTGCATGTGATTCAACTCCATTTAGGACTAGGAAACAAACGCTAGCTCGCCTTACAAGAAACACACTCTGCTTTTGAGAAAAGAGCACTCTTCTACTCTAGTGTGTTTCCTATAGGGCCAGAACAGTGAGCTTGCTCAGAACATAAGAACTGTGCTTTCTACACACACGGTCATTATCTAGTTCAACTCTGCTTAGAAAACTGACAAGAACAGTAGATCCTCTTCAGTCCGATACACTGTACTTGCTGGGAACAGACGCCAGTGCTATTTGCACTATGTATGGCAATGGGAGCACAGTAGTGACTTTTCTTACCAGAAAACAACTCTTGCTCGTAGGACCAGAAACTGCATGTGATTCAACTCCGTTTAGGATTGGGAAACAAACGTGAGCTCGCCTTACACGAAACACTCTCTGCTTTTGAGAAAAGAGCACTCTTCTACTCTACTGTGTTTCCTATGGGGTCCGAACAATGAGCTTTCTCAGAATAAAAGAACTGTGCTTCCTACACACTCAGCTATATCTAGTTCAATTCTGCTTAGGAGCTGAAAAGAACAGTAGCTCCTCTTCACTCCAATACACTGTACTGCTGGGAACAGACACCAGTGCTATTTGTCCTGTGTATGGCATTGGCAGCGAAATAGTGACTATTCGTATCATAAAACAACTCTTGCTCGTAGGACCAGAAACTTCATGTGATTCAACTCCGTTTAGGACTGGGAAACAAACGCTAGCTCGCCTTACATGAAACACTCTCTGCTTTTGAGAAAAGAGCACTCTTCTACTCTACTGTGTTTCCTATGGGGTCCAAACAGTGAGCTTGCTCAGAACAAAGAACTGTGCTTCCTACACACATGGACCATATCTAGTTAAACTCTGCTTAGGAAACTGACAAGAACTGTAGCCCCTCTTCAGTCCAATACACTGTACTTGCTGGGAACAGACGCAAGTGCTATTTGCACTGTGTATGTCAAAGGGAGCGCAATAGTGACTTTCCTTACCAGAAAACAACTCTTGCTCAGAGGACC
>NW_026737712.1:0-34000 GCF_949786415.1 Peromyscus eremicus | reverse complement strand
CTAACAGTTCAGTGTGCACACCTCCATGTGGACACACTCATTGTACCAGTTCAGTGTGCACACCTCCATGTGGGCACACTCATTCTAACAGTTCAGTGTGCACACCTCCATGTGGACATATTCTAACAGTGCAGTGTGCACACCTCCATGTGGGCACACTCATCCTAAAAGTTCAGTGTGCACACCTCAATGTGGACACACTCATTCTAACAGTTCAGTGTGCACAACTCCATGTGGGCACAGTCATTCTAACAGTTCAGTGTGCACACCTCCATGTGGACACACTCATTCTAACAGTTCAGTTTGCACACCTCCATGTGGACACACTCATTCTAACAGTTCAGTGTGCACAACTCCATGTGGGCACACTCATTCTAACAGTTCAGTGTGCACACATCCATGTGGACAAATTCTAACACTTCAGTGTGCATACCTCCATGTGGACACACTCATTCTAACATTTCAGTGTGCACACCTCCACAGGGACACACTCATTCTAACAGTTCATTGTGCACACCTCCATGTGGACACACTCATTCTAACAGTTCAGTGTGCACACCTCCATGTGGGCACACTCATTCTAACAATTCAGTGTGCACACCTCCATGTGGACACACTCATTCTAACAGTTCAGTGTGCACACCTCCATGTGGACACACTCATTCTAACAGTTCAGTGTGCACACCTCCATGTGGGCACACTCATTCTAACAGTTCAGTGTGCACACCTCCATGTGGGCACACTCATTCTAACAGTTCAGTGTGCACACCTCCATGTGGGCACACTCATTCTAACAGTTGAGTCTGCACACCTCCATGTGGACACACTCATTCTAACAGTTCAGTGTGCACACCTCCATGTGGCCACACTCATTCTAACAGAACAGTGTGCACACCTCCATGTGGAGACACTCATTCTAACAGATCAGTGTGCACACCTCCATGTGGATAAATTCTAACACTTCAGTGTGCACACCTCCATGTGGACACACTCATTCTAACAGTTCAGTGTGCACATCTCCACAGGGATACACTCATTCTAACAGTTCAGTGTGCACACCTCCATGTGGACACACTCATTCTAACAGTTCAGTGTGCACACCTCCATGTGGGCACACTCATTCCAAAAGTTCAGTGTGCACACCTCCATGTGGACATATTCTAAAAGTTCAGTGTGCACACCTCCATGTGGGCACACTCATTCTAACAGTTCAGTGTGCACACCTCCATGTGGACACAGTCATTCTAACAGTTCAGTGTGCACACCTTCATGTGGACACACTCATTCTAACAGTTCAGTGTGCACACCTCCACAGGGACACACTCATTCTAACAGTTCAGTGTGCACACCTCCATGTGGACACAGTCATTCTAACAGTTCAGTGTGCACACCTCCATGTGGACACACTCATTCTAACAGTTCAGTGTGTACACTTCCATGTGGACACACTCATTCTAACTGTTCAGTATGCACACCTCCATATGTACACACTCATTCTAACAGTTCAGTGTGCACACCTCCATGTGGACACACTCATTCTAACAGTTCACTGTGCACACCGACATGTGGACACACTCATTCTAACAATACAGTGTGCACACCTCCATGTGGACATATTCTAACAGTTCAGTGTGCACACCTCCATGTGGGCACACTCATTCTAACAGTTCACTGTACATACCTCCATGTGGACACACTCATTCCAACAGTTCAGTGTGCACACCTCCATGTGGGCACACTCATTCTAACAGTTCAGTGTGCGCACCTCCACAGGGATACACTCATTCTAACAGTTCAGTGTGCACACCTCCATGTGGACACACTCATTCTAACAGTTCAGTGTGCACATCTCCACAGGGATACACTCATTCTAACAGTTCAGTGTGCACACCTCCATGTGGACATATTCTAACATTTCAGTGTGCACACCTCCATGTGGACACACTCATTCTAAGAGTGCAGTGTGCACACCTCCATGTGGACACACTCATTCTAACAGTACAGTGTGCACACCACCACAGGGACACATACATTCTAACAGTTAAGTGTGCACACCTCCATGTGGGCACACTCATTCTAACAGTTCAGTGTGCACACCTCCATGTGGACACACTCATTCTAACAGTTCAGTGTGCACACCTCCATGTGGACACACTCATTCTAACAGTTCAGTGTCCACACCTCCACAGGGATACACACATTCTAACAGTTCAGTGTGCACACTTCCATGTGGACACACTCATTCTAACAGTTCAGTGTGCACACTTCCATGTGGACACACTCAATCTAACAGTTCAGTGTACACACCTCCATGTGGACACACTCATTCTAACAATACAGTGTGCACACCTCCATGTGGACATATTCTAACAGTTCAGTGTGCACACCTCCATGTGGGCACACTCATTCTAAAAGTTCAGTGTGCACACCTCCATGTGGACACACTCATTCTAACAGTTCAGTGTGCACACGTCCATGTGGACACACTCATTCTAACAGTTCAGTGTGCACACCTCCATGTGGACACACTCATTCTAACAGTACAGTGTGCACACCACCACAGGGACACACTCATTCTAACAGTTCAGTGTGCACACCTCCATGTGGACACAGTCATTCTAACAGTTCAGTGTGCACACCTCCATGTGGACACACTCATTCTAACATTTCAGTGTGCACAACTCCATGTGGGCACACTCATTCTAACAGTTCAGTGTGCACACCTCCATGTGGACACACTCATTCTAACAGTTCAGTGTGCACACCTCCATGTGCGCACACTCATTCTAACAGTTCAGTGTGCACACCTCCATGTGGGCAAACTCATTCTAACAGTTCAGTGTGCACACCTCCATGTGGGCACACTTATTCTAACAGTTCAGTCTACACACCTCCATGTTGACACACTCATTCTAACAGTTCAGTGTGCACATCTCCATGTGGGCAAACTCATTCTAACAGTTCAGTGTGCACACCACCATGTGGGCACACTCATTCTAACAGTTCAGTGTACACACTTAAAATGTGGGCACACTCATTCTAACAGTTCAGTGTGCACACCTCCATGTGGACACACTCATTCTAACAGTTCAGTGTGCACACCTCCATGGGGAAACACTCATTCTAACAGTTCAGTGTGCACATCTCCACAGGGATACACTCATTCTAACAGTTCAGTGTGCACACCTCCATGTGGACACACTCATTCTAACAGTTCAGTGTGCACACCTCCATGTGGGCACACTCATTCTAACAGTTCAGTGTGCACACCTCCATGTGGACATATTCTAACAGTTCAGTGTGCACACCTCCATGTGGGCACACTCATTCTAACAGTTCAGTGTACACACATCCATGTGGACACACTCATTCTAACAGTTCAGTGTGCACACCTCTATGTGGACACACTCATTCTAACAGTTCAGTGTGCACACCTCCACAGGGACACACTCATTCTAACAGTTCAGTGTGCACACCTCCATGTGGGCACAGTCATTCTAACAGTTCAGTGTGCACACCTCCATGTGGACACACTCATTCTAACAGTTCAGTGTGCACAACTCCATCTGGGCACACTCATTCTAACAGTTCAGTGTGCACATCTCGATGTGGACACACTCATTCTAACAGTTCAGTGTACACACCTCCATGTGCGCACACTCATTCTAACAGTTCAATGTGCACACCTCCATGTGGGCACACTCATTCTAACAGTTCAGTGTGCACACCTCCATGTGGGCACACTCATTCTAACAGTTCAGTGTACACACCTCCATGTGGACACACTCATTCTAACAGTTCAGTGTGCACATCTCCATGTGGGCAAACTCATTCTAACAGTACAGTGTGCACACCTCCATTTGGGGACACTCATTCTAACACTTCAGTGTGCACACTTAAAATGTGGGCACACTCATTCTAACAGTTCAGTGTGCACACCTCCATGTGGACACACTCATTCTAACAGTTCAGTGTGCACACCTCCATGTGGAAACACTCATTCTAACAGTTCAGTGTGCACATCTCCACAGGGATACACTCATTCTAACAGTTCAGTGTGCACACCTCCATGTGGACACACTCATTCTACCAGTTCAGTGTGCACACTTCCATGTGGGCACACTCATTCTAACAGTTCAGTGTGCACACCTCCATGTGGACATATTGTAACAGTGCAGTGTGCACACCTCCATGTGGGCACACTCATCCTAAAAGTTCAGTGTGCACACCTCAATGTGGACACACTCATTCTAACAGTTCAGTGTGCACACCTCCATGTGGACACACTCATTCTAACAGTTCAGTGTGCACACCTCCACAGGGACACACTCATTCTAACAGTTCAGTGTGGACACCTCCATGTGGACACAGTCATTCTAACAGTTCAGTGTGCACACCTCCATGTGGACACACTCATTCTAACAGTTCAGTTTGCACACCTCCATGTGGACACACTCATTCTAACACTTCAGTGTGCACAACTCCATGTGGGCACACTCATTCTAACAGTTCAGTGTGCACACCTCCATGTGGACAAATTCTAACACTTCAGTGTGCATACCTCCATGTGGACACACTCATTCTACATTTCAGTGTGCACACCTCCACAGGGACACACTCATTCTAACAGTTCATTGTGCACACCTCCATGTGGACACACTCATTCTAACAGTTCACTGTGCACACCTCCATGTGGGCACACTCATTCTAACAGTTCAGTGTGCACACCTCCATATGGACACACTCATTCTAACAGTTCAGTGTGCACACCTCCATGTGGGCACACTCATTCTAACAGTTCAGTGTGCACACCTCCATGTGGGCACACTCATTCTAACAGTTCAGTGTGCACACGTCCATGTGGGCACACTCATTCTAACAGTTCAGTGTGCACACCTCCATGTGGGCACACTCATTCTAACAGTTGAGTCTGCACACCTCCATGTGGACACACTCATTCTAACAGTTCAGTGTGCACACCTCCATGTGGCCACACTCATTCTAACAGAACAGTGTGCACACCTCCATGTGGAGACACTCATTCTAACAGTTCCGTGTGCACACCTCCATGTGGATAAATTCTAACACTTCAGTGTGCACACCTCCATGTGGACACACTCATTCTAACAGTTCAGTGTGCACATCTCCACAGGGATACACTCATTCTAACAGTTCAGTGTGCACACCTCCATGTGGACACACTCATTCTAACATTTCAGTGTGCACACCTCCATGTGGGCACACTCATTCCAACAGTTCAGTGTGCACACCTCCATGTGGACATATTCTAACAGTTCAGTGTGCACACCTCCATGTGGGCACACTCATTCTAACAGTTCAGTGTGCACACCTCCATGTGGACACAGTCATTCTAACAGTTCAGTGTGCACACCTTCATGTGGACACCCTCATTCTAACACTTCAGTGTGCACACCTCCACAGGGACACACTCATTCTAACAGTTCAGTGTGCACACCTCCATGTGGACACAGTCATTCTAACAGTTCAGTGTGCACACCTCCATGTGGACACACTCATTCTAACAGTTCAGTGTGTACACTTCCATGTGGACACACTCATTCTAACAGTTCAGTGTGCACACCTCCATATGGACACACTCATTCTAACAGTTCAGTGTGCACACCTCCATGTGGACACACTCATTCTAACAGTTCACTGTGCACACCGCCATGTGGACACACTCATTCTAACAATACAGTGTGCACACCTCCATGTGGACATATTCTAACAGTTCAGTGTGCACACCTCCATTTGGGCACACTCATTCTAACAGTTCAGTGTACACACCTCCATGTGGACACACTAATTCTAACAGTTCAGTGTGCACACCTCCATGTGGACACACTCATTCTAACAGTTCAGTGTGCACACCTCCACAGGGATACACTCATTCTAACAGTTCAGTGTGCACACCTCCATGTGGACACACTCATTCTAACAGTTCAGTGTGCACATCTCCACAGGGATACACTCATTCTAACAGTTCAGTGTGCACACCTCCATGTGGACACACTCATTCTAACAGTTCAGTGTGCACACCTCCATGTGGACACACTCATTCTAACAGTACAGTGTGCACACCACCGCAGGGACACACACATTCTAACAGTTAAGTGTGCACACCTCCATGTGGGCACAGTCATTCTAACAGTTCAGTGTGCACACCTCCATGTGGACACACTCATTCTAACAGTTCAGTGTGCACACCTCCATGTGGACACACTCATTCTAACAGTTCAGTGTCCACACCTCCACAGGGATACACTCATTCTAACAGTTCAGTGTGCACACTTCCATGTGGACACACTCATTCTAACAGTTCAGTGTGCACACTTCCATGTGGACACACTCAATCTAACAGTTCAGTGTACACACCTCCATGTGGACACACTCATTCTAACAATACAGTGTGCACACCTCCATGTGGACATATTCTAACAGTTCAGTGTGCACACCTCCATGTGGGCACACTCATTCTAAAAGTTCAGTGTGCACACCTCCATGTGGACACACTCATTCTAACAGTTCAGTGTGCACACCTCCATGTGGACACACTCATTCTAACAGTTCAGTGTGCACACCTCCATGTGGACACACTCATTCTAACAGTACAGTGTGCACACCACCACAGGGACACACTCATTCTAACAGTTCAGTGTACACACTTAAAATGTGGGCACACTCATTCTAACAGTTCAGTGTGCACACCTCCATGTGGACACACTCATTCTAACAGTTCAGTGTGCACACCTCCATGTGGAAACACTCATTCTAACAGTTCAGTGTGCACACTTTTAATGTGGACACACTCATTCTAACAGTTCAGTGTGCACACCTCCATGTGGACATACTCATTCTAAGAGTTCAGTGTGCACACCTCCATGTGGACACACTCAATCTAACAGTTCAGTGTGCACAACTCCATGTGGACACACTCATTCTAACAGTTCAGTGTGCACACCTCCATGTGGACACACTCATTCTAACAGTTCAGTGTGCACACCTCCATGTGGACACAATCATTCTAATAGTTCATTGTGCACAACTCCATGTGGGCACACTCATTCTAACAGTTCAGTATGCACACATCCATGTGGACACACTCATTCTAACAGTTCAGTGTGCACACCTCCATGTGGACACACTCGTTCTAACAGTTCAGTGTGCACACCTCCACAGGGACACACTCATTCTAACAGTTCAGTGTGCACACCTCCATGTGGACACACTCATTCTAAGAGTTCAGTGTGCACACCTCCATGTGGACACACTCAATCTAACATTTCAGTGTGCACACCTCTACAGGGACACACTCATTCTAACAGTTCAGTGTGCACACCTCCACAGGGACACACTCATTCTAACAGTTCAGTGTGCACACCTCCATGTGGACATACTCATTCTAAGAGTTCAGTGTGCACACCTCCATGTGGACACACTCAATCTAACATTTCAGTGTGCACACCTGTACAGGGACACACTCATTCTAACAGTTCAGTGTGCACACCTCCATGTGGACATAATTATTCTAACAGTTCAGTGTGCACACCTCCACAGGGACACACTCATTCTAACAGTTCAGTGTGTACACCTACATGTGGACACAATCATTCTAACAATTCAGTGTGCACACCTCCATGTGGGCATACCCATTCTAACAGTTCAGTGTGCACACCTCAATGTGGACACACTCGTTCTAACAGTTCAGTGTGCACACCTCCACAGGGACACACTCATTCTAACAGTTCAGTGTGCACACCTCCATGTGGACACACTCATTCTAACAGTTCAGTGTGCACACCTGCATGTGGACACACTCATTCTAACAGTTTAGTGTGCACACCTCCAAGTGGACACACTAATTCTAACAGTTTAGTGTGCACACCTCCATGTGGACACACTCATTCTAACAGTTCAGTGTGCACACCTTCACGTGGACACAGTCATTCTAACAGTTCAGTGTGCACACGTCCATATGGACACAGTCATCCTAACAGTTCAGTGTGCACAACTCCATGTGGGCACACTCATTCTAACAGTTCAGTGTGCACACCTCCATGTGGACACAGTCATTCTAACAGTTCAGTGTGCACAACTCCATGTGGGCACACTCATTCTAACACATCAGTGTGGACACGGCCATGTGGACAAACTCATTCTAACAGTTCAGTGTGCACACCTCCATGTGGGCACACTCATTCTA
This sequence comes from Peromyscus eremicus, assembly GCF_949786415.1. Classification (NCBI taxonomy): domain Eukaryota; kingdom Metazoa; phylum Chordata; class Mammalia; order Rodentia; family Cricetidae; genus Peromyscus; species Peromyscus eremicus. Next base: position 25,776 of record NW_026737712.1, on the reverse strand, counting down.
ACAGTACAGTGTACACACTTAAAATGTGGGCACACTCATTCTAACAGTTCAGTGTGCACACCTACATTTGGACACACTCATTCTAACAGTTCAGTGTGCACACCTCCATGTGGACAAATTCTAACACTTCGATGTGCACACCTCCATGTTGACACACTCATTCTAACATTTCAGTGTGCACACCTCCATGTGGACACAGTCATTCTAACAGTTCAGTGTGCACACCTCCATGTGGACATAATCATTTTAACAGTTCAGTGTGCACACCTCCATGTGGGCACACTCATTCTAACAATACAGTGTGCACACCTCCATGTGGACACACTCATTCTAACAGTTCAGTGTGCACACTTAAAATGTGGGCACACTCATTCTAACAGTTCAGTGTGCACACCTCCATGTGGACACACTCATTCTAACAGTTCAGTGTGCACACCTCCATGGGTAAACACTCATTCTAACAGTTCAGTGTGCACATCTCCACAGGGATACACTCATTCTAACAGTTCAGTGTGCACACCTCCATGTGGGCACACTCATTCTAACAGTTCAGTGTGCACACCTCCATGCGGACACACTCATTCTAACAGTTCAGTGTGCAAACCTCCATGTGGACACACTCATTCTAACAGTTCAGTGTGCACACCTCCATGTGGACACACTCATTCTAACTGTTCAGTGTGCACACCTCCATGTGGGCACACTCATTCTAACAGTTCAGTGTGCACACCTCCTTGTGGGCACACTCATACTAACAGTTCAGTGTGCACACCTCCATGTGGACACACTCATTCTAACAGTTCAGGGTGCACACCTCCATGTGGACACACTCATTCTAACAGGTCAGTGTGCACACCTCCATGTGGACATACTCATTCTAACAGTTCAGTGTGCACACCTCCATATGGACACACTCATTCTAACAGTTCAGTGTACACACCTCCATGTGGACACACTCATTCTATCAGTTCAGTGTGCACACCTCCATGTGGACACACTCATTCTAACAGTTCAGTGTGCACATCTCCAAAGGGATACATTCATTCTAACAGTTCAGTGTGCACACGTCCATGTGGACATATTCTAACAGTTCAGTGTGCACACCTCCATGTGGACACACTCATTCTAACAGTTCAGGGTGCACACCTCCATGTGGACACACTCATTCTAACAGTACAGTGTGCACACCACCACAGGGACACACTCATTCTAACAGTTCAGTGTGCACACCTCCATGTGGGCACAGTCATTCTAACAGTTCAGTGTTCATACCTGCATGTGGACACACTCATTCTAACAGTTCAGTGTGCACACCTCCATGTGGACACACTCATTCTAACAGTTCAGTGTGCAAACCTTCATGTGGGCACACTCATTCTAACAGTTCAGTGTACACACTTAAAATGTGGGCACACTCATTCTAACAGTTCAGTGTGCACACCTCCATGTGGACACACTCATTCTAACAGTTCAGTGTGCACACCTCCATGGGGAAACACTCATTCTAACAGTTCAGTGTGTGCACACATCCATGTGGACACATTCTAACAGTTCAGGGTGCACACCTCCATGTGGGCACACTCATTCTAACAGTTCAGTGTGCACACGTTTAATGTGGACACACTCATTCTAACAGTTCAGTGTGCACACCTCCATGTGGACATACTCATTCTAAGAGTTCAGTGTGCACACCTCCATGTGGACACACTCAATCTAACAGTTCAGTGTGCACAACTCCATGTGGACACACTCATTCTAACAGTTCAGTGTGCACACCTCCATGTGGACACACTCATTCTAACAGTTCAGTGTGCACACCTCCATGTGGACACAATCATTCTAATAGTTCATTGTGCACAACTCCATGTGGGCACACTCATTCTAACAGTTCAGTATGCACACATCCATGTGGACACACTCATTCTAACAGTTCAGTGTGCACACCTCCATGTGGACACACTCATTGTAACATTTCAGTGTGCACACCTCTACAGGGACACACTCATTCTAACAGTTCAGTGTGCACACCTCCATGTGGACATAATTATTCTAACAGTTCAGTGTGCACACCTCCATGTGGACACACTCAATCTAACAGTTCAGTGTGCACAACTCCATGTGGACACACTCATTCTAACAGTTCAGTGTGCACACCTCCATGTGGACACACTCATTCTAACAGTTCAGTGTGCACACCTCCATGTGGACACAATCATTCTAATAGTTCATTGTGCACAACTCCATGTGGGCACACTCATTCTAACAGTTCAGTATGCACACATCCATGTGGACACACTCATTCTAACAGTTCAGTGTGCACACCTCCATGTGGACACACTCATTGTAACATTTCAGTGTGCACACCTCTACAGGGACACACTCATTCTAACAGTTCAGTGTGCACACCTCCATGTGGACATAATTATTCTAACAGTTCAGTGTGCACACCTCCATGTGGACACACTCATTCTAACAGTTCAGTGTGCAAACCTACATGTGGACACAATCATTCTAACAATTCAGTGTGCACACCTCCATGTGGGCATACCCATTCTAACAGTTCAGTGTGCACACCTCAATGTGGACACACTCGTTCTAACAGTTCAGTGTGCACACCTCCACAGGGACACACTCATTCTAACAGTTCAGTGTGCACACCTCCATGTGGACACACTCATTCTAACAGTTCAGTGTGCACACCTGCATGTTTACACACTCATTCTAACAGTTTAGTGTGCACACCTCCAAGTGGACACACTAATTCTAACAGTTTAGTGTGCACACCTCCATGTGGACACACTCATTCTAACAGTTCAGTGTGCACACCTTCACGTGGACACAGTCATTCTAACAGTTCAGTGTGCACACCTCAATGTGGACACACTCATCCTAACAGTTCAGTGTGCACAACTCCATGTGGGCACACTCATTCTAACAGTTCAGTGTTCACAACTCCATGTGGACACAGTCATTCTAACAGTTCAGTGTGCACACCTCCATGTGGACACACTCATTCTAACAGTTCAGTGTGCACACCTCCATGTGGACACACTCATTCTAACAGTTCAGTGTGCACACCTCCATGTGGACACACTCATTCTAACAGTTCAGTGTGCACACCTCCACAGGGATACACTCATTCTAACAGTTCAGTGTGCACACCTCCATGTGGACACACTCATTCTAACAGTTCAGTGTGCACACCTCGATGTGGGCACACTCATTCTAACAGTTCAGTGTGCACACCTCCATGTGGGCACACTCATTATAACAATTCAGTGTGCACAACTCCATGTGGACACACTCATTCTAACAGTTCAGTGTGCACACCTCCACAGGGATGCACTCATTCTAACAGTTCAGTGTGCACACCTCCATGTGGACAAACTCATTCTAACAGTTCAGTGTTTACACCTCCATGTGGACACACTCATTCTAACAGTTCAGTGTCCACACCTCCACAGGGATACACTCATTCTAACAGTTCAGTGTGCACAACTCCATGTGGACACACTCTTTCTAACAGTTCAGTGTGCACACCTCCATGTGGACACACTCATTCTAACAGTTCATTGTGCACACCTCCATGTGGACACACTCATTCTAACAGTTCAGTGTGCACACCTCCATGTGGACACACTCATTCTAACAGTTCAGTGTGCACACCTCCACAGGGATACACTCATTCTAACAGTTCAGTGTGCACACCTCCATGTGGACACACTCATTCTAACAGTTCAGTGTGCACACCTCCATGTGGGCACACTCATTCTAACAGTTCAGTGTGCACACCTCCATGTGGGCACACTCATTATAACAATTCAGTGTGCACAACTCCATGTGGACACACTCATTCTAACAGTTCAGTGTGCACACCTCCACAGGGATGCACTCATTCTAACAGTTCAGTGTGCACACCTCCATGTGGACAAACTCATTCTAACAGTTCAGTGTTTACACCTCCATGTGGACACACTCATTCTAACAGTTCAGTGTGCACACCTCCATGTGGGCACACTCATTCTAACAGTTCAGTGTGCACACCTCCATGTGGACACACACATTCTAACAGTTCAGTGTGCACACCTGCATGTGGACACACTCATTCTAACAGTTTAGTGTGCACACCTCCAAGTGGACACACTAATTCTAACAGTTCAGTGTGCACACCTCCACAGGGACACACTCATTCTAACAGTTCAGTGTGTACACCTACATGTGGACACAATCATTCTAACAATTCAGTGTGCACACCTCCATGTGGGCATACTGATTCTAACAGTTCAGTGTGCACACCTCCATGTGGACACACTCATTCTAACAGTTCAGTGTGCACACCTCCACGTGGACACAGTCATTCTAACAGTTCAGTGTGCACAAGTCCATGTGGACACAGTCATCCTAACAGTTCAGTGTGCACAACTCCATGTGGGCACACTCATTCTAACAGTTCAGTGTGCACACCTTCATGTGGACACACTCATACTAACAGTTCAGTGTGCAAAACTCAATGTGGACACATTCATTCTAACAGTTCAGTGTGCACACCTCCATGTGGACACACTCATTCTAACAGTTCAGTGTGCACACCTCCATGTGGACACACTCATTCTAACAGTTCAGTGTGCACACCTCCATGGGGAAACACTCATTCTAACAGTTCAGTGTGTGCACACCTCCATGTGGACACATTCTAACAGTTCAGGGTGCACACCTCCATGTGGGCACACTCATTCTAACAGTTCAGTGTGCACACTTTTAATGTGGACACACTCATTCTAACAGTTCAGTGTGCACACCTCCATGTGGACATACTCATTCTAAGAGTTCAGTGTGCACACCTCCATGTGGACACACTCAATCTAACAGTTCAGTGTGCACACCTCCATGTGGGCACACTCATTCTAACAGTTCAGTGTGCACACCTACATTTGGACACACTCATTCTAACAGTTCAGTGTGCACACCTCCATGTGGACAAATTCTAACACTTCGATGTGCACACCTCCATGTTGACACACTCATTCTAACAGTTCAGTGTGCACACCTCCACGTGGACACAGTCATTCTAACAGTTAAGTGTGCACACGTCCATGTGGACACAGTCATCCTAACAGTTCAGTGTGCACAACTCCATGTGGGCACACTCATTCTAACAGGTCAGTGTGCACACCTCCATGTGGACATACTCATTCTAACAGTTCAGTGTGCACACCTCCATGTGGACACACTCAATCTAACAGTTCAGTGTACACACCTCCATGTGGACACACTCATTCTAATAATACAGTGTGCACACCTACATGTGGACATATTCTAACAGTTCAGTGTGCACACCTCCATGTGGGCACACTCATTCTAACAGTTCAGGGTGCACACCTCCATGTGGACACACTCATTCTAACAGTACAGTGTGCACAACACCACAGGGACACACTCATTCTAACAGTTCAGTGTGCACACCTCCATGTGGGCACAGTCATTCTAACAGTTCAGTGTGCACACCTCCATGTGGACACACTCATTCTAACAGTTCAGTGTGCACACCTCCATGTGGACACACTCATTCTAACAGTTCAGTGTCCACACCTCCACAGGGATACACTCATTCTAACAGTTCAGTGTGCACACCTCCATGTGGACACAGTCATTCTAACAGTTCATTTTGCACAACTCCATGTGTGCACACTCATTCTAACAGTTCAGTGTGCACACCTCCATGTGGACACAGTCATTCTAACAGTTCAGTGTGCACAACTCCATGTGGACACACTCATTCTAACAGTTCAGTGTGCACACCTCCATGTGGGCACACTCATTCTAACAGTTCAGTGTGCACACCTCCATGTGGGGAAACTCATTCTAACAGTTCAGTGTGCACACCTCCATGTGGGCACACTCATTCTAACAGTTCAGTGTACACACCTCCATGTGGACACACTCATTCTAACAGTTCAGTGTGCACATCTCCATGTGGGCAAACTCATTCTAACAGTTCAGTGTGCAAACCTCCATGTGGGCACACTCATTCTAACAGTTCAGTGTACACACTTAAAATGTGGGCACACTCATTCTAACAGTTCAGTGTGCACACCTCCATGTGGACACACTCATTCTAACAGTTCAGTGTGCACACCTCCATGTGGACACACTCAATCTAACAGTTCAGTGTGCACAACTCCATGTGGACACACTCATTCTAACAGTTCAGTGTGCACACCTCCATGTGGACACACTCATTCTAACAGTTCAGTGTGCACACCTCCATGTGGACACAATCATTCTAATAGTTCATTGTGCACAACTCCATGTGGGCACACTCATTCTAACAGTTCAGTATGCACACATCCATGTGGACACACTCATTCTAACAGTTCAGTGTGCACACCTCCATGTGGACACACTCATTGTAACATTTCAGTGTGCACACCTCTACAGGGACACACTCATTCTAACAGTTCAGTGTGCACACCTCCATGTGGACATAATTATTCTAACAGTTCAGTGTGCACACCTCCACAGGGACACACTCATTCTAACAGTTCAGTGTGTACACCTACATGTGGACACAATCATTCTAACAATTCAGTGTGCACACCTCCATGTGGGCATACCCAATCTAACAGTTCAGTGTGCACACCTCAATGTGGACACACTCGTTCTAACAGTTCAGTGTGCACACCTCCACAGGGACACACTCATTCTAACAGTTCAGTGTGCACACCTCCATGTGGACACACTCATTCTAACAGTTCAGTGTGCACACCTGCATGTGGACACACTCATTCTAACAGTTTAGTGTGCACACCTCCAAGTGGACACACTAATTCTAACAGTTTAGTGTGCACACCTCCATGTGGACACACTCATTCTAACAGTTCAGTGTGCACACCTCCACGTGGACACAGTCATTCTAACAGTTCAGTGTGCACACGTCCATGTGGACACAGTCATCCTAACAGTTCAGTGTGCACAACTCCATGTGGGCACACTCATTCTAACAGTTCAGTGTGCACACCTCCATGTGGACACAGTCATTCTAACAGTTCAGTGTGCACAACTCCATGTGGGCACACTCATTCTAACACATCAGTGTGGACACGGCCATGTGGACAAACTCATTCTAACAGTTCAGTGTGCACACCTCCATGTGGGCACACTCATTCTAACAGTTCAGTGTGCACACCTACATTTGGACACACTCATTCTAACAGTTCAGTGTGCACAACTCCATGTGGACAAATTCTAACACTTCGATGTGCACACCTCCATGTTGACACACTCATTCTAACATTTCAGTGTGCACACCTCCATGTGGACACAGTCATTCTAACAGTTCGGTGTGCACACCTCCATGTGGACATAATCATTGTAACAGTTCAGTGTGCACACCTCCACAGGGACACACTCATTCTAACAGTTCAGTGTGCACACCTGCATGTGGACACATTCATTCTAACAGTTCAGTGTGCACACCTCCATGTGGGCATACTCATTCTAACAGTTCAGGGTGCACAACTCCATGTGGGCACACTCATTCTAACAGTTCAGTGTGCACACCTCCATGTGGACACACTCATACTAACAGTTCAGTGTGCAAAACTCAATGTGGACACACTCATTCTAACAGTTCAGTGTGCACACCTCCATGTGGACACACACATTCTAACAGTTCAGTGTGCACAACTCCATGTGGGCACACTCATTCTAACACTTCAGTGTGGACACGGCCATGTGGACATACTCATTCGAACAGTTCAGTGTGCACACCTCCATGTGGGCACACTCATTCTAACAGTTCAGTGTGCACAACTCCATGTGGGCACACTCCTTCTAACAGTTCAGTGTTTACACCTCCATGTGGGCACACTCATTCTAACAGTTCAGTGTGCACACGTCCATGTGGGCACACTCATTCTAACAGTTCATTGTGCACACCTCCATGTGGACACACTCATTCTAACAGTTCAGTGTGCACACCTCCATGTGGACACACTCATTCTAACAGTTCAGTGTGCACACCTTCATGTGGACACACTCATTCTAACAGTTCAGTGTGCACACCTCCACAGGGATACACTCATTCTAACAGTTCAGTGTGCACACCTCCATGTGGACACAGTCATTCTAACAGTGCAGTGTGCACACCTCCATGTGGGCACACTCATTATAACAGTTCAGTGTGCACACCTCCATGTGGGCACACTCATTATAACAATTCAGTGTGCACAACTCCATGTGGACACACTCATTCTAACAGTTCAGTGTGCACACCTCCACAGGGATGCACTCATTCTAACAGTTCAGTGTGCACACCTCCATGTGGACACAGTCATTCTAACAGTTCATTTTGCACAACTCCATGTGTGCACACTCATTCTAACAGTTCAGTGTGCACACCTCCATGTGGACACAGTCATTCTAACAGTTCAGTGTGCACAAATCCATGTGGGCACACTCATTCTAACAGTTCAGTGTGCACACCTCCATGTGGGCACACTCTTTCTAACAGTTCAGTGTGCACACCTCCATGTGGACACACTCATTCTAATAGTTCATTGTGCACAACTCCATGTGGGCACACTCAGTCTAACAGTTCAGTATGCACACATCCATGTGGACACACTCATTCTAACAGTTCAGTGTGCACACCTCCATGTGGGCACACTCATTCTAACAGTTCAGTGTGCACACCTCCATGTGGACACACACATTCTAACAGTTCAGTGTGCACACCTGCATGTGGACACACTCATTCTAACAGTTTAGTGTGCACACCTCAAAGTGGACAAACTAATTCTAACAGTTCAGTGTGCACACCTCCATAGGGACACACTCATTCTAACAGTTCAGTGTGTACACCTACATGTGGACACAATCATTCTAACAATTCATTGTGCACACCTCCATGTGGGCATACTCATTCTAACAGTTCAGTGTGCACACCTCCATGTGGACACACTCATTCTAACAGTTCAGTGTGCACACCTCCACGTGGACACAGTCATTCTAACAGTTCAGTGTGCACACGTCCATGTGGACACAGTCATCCTAACAGTTCAGTGTGCACAACTCCATGTGGGCACACTCATTCTAACAGTTCAGTGTGCACACCTCCATGTGGACACACTCCTACTAACAGTTCAGTGTGCAAAACTCAATGTGGACACACTCATTCTAACAGTTCAGTGTGCACACCTCCATGTGGACACACTCATTCTAACAGTTCAGTGTGCACAACTCCATGTGGGCACACTCATACTAACACTTCATTGTGGACACGGCCATGTGGACATACTCATTCGAACAGTTCAGTGTGCACACCTCCATGTGGGCACACTCATTCTAACAGTTCAGTGTGCACAACTCCATGTGGGCACACTCCTTCTAACAGTTCAGTGTTTACACCTCCATGTGGGCACACTCATTCTAACAGTTCAGTGTGCCCACGTCCATGTGGGCACACTCATTCTAACAGTTCAGTGTGCACACCTCCATGTGGACACACTCATTCTAACAGTTCAGTGTGCACACCTCCTTGTGGACACACTCATTCTAACAGTTCAGTGTGCACACCTCCATGTGGACACACTCATTCTAACAGTTCAGTGTGCACACCTCCACAGGGATACACTCATTCTAACAGTTCAGTGTGCACACCTCCATGTGGACACACTCATTCTAACAGTTCAGTGTGCACACCTCCATGTGGGCACACTCATTCTAACAGTTCAGTGTGCACACCTCCATGTGGGCACACTCATTATAACAATTCAGTGTGCACAACTCCATGTGGACACACTCATTCTAACAGTTCAGTGTGCACACCTCCACAGGGATGCACTCATTCTAACAGTTCAGTGTGCACACCTCCATGTGGACAAACTCATTCTAACAGTTCAGTGTTTACACCTCCATGTGGACACACTCATTCTAACAGTTCAGTGTCCACACCTCCACAGGGATACACTCATTCTAACAGTTCAGTGTGCACACCTCCATGTGGGCACACTCTTTCTAACAGTTCAGTGTGCACACCTCCATGTGGACAAACTCATTCTAACAGTTCAGTGTGCACACCTAAATGTGGGCACACTCATTCTAACAGTTCAGTGTGCATACCTCCAAGTGGACACAGTCATTCTAACACTTCAGTGTGCACTCCTCCATGTGGACACACTCTTACTAACACTTCAGTGTGCACACCTACATGTGGACACACTCATTCTAACAGTTCAGTGTGCACACCTCCACAGGGATACACTCATTCTAACAGTTTAGTGTGCACAACTCCATGTGGACACACTCATTCTAACAGTTCAGTGTGCACACCTACATGTGGGCACACTCATTCTAACAGTTCAGTGTGCACACCTCCATGTGGGCACACTCATTATAACAATTCATTGTGCACACCTACATTTGGACACACTCATTCTAACAGTTCAGTGTGCACACCTCCATGTTGACAAATTCTAACAGTTCGATGTGCACACCTCCATGTTGACACACTCATTCAACATTTCAGTGTGCACACCTCCACAGGGACACACTCATTCTAACAGTTCAGTGTGCACACCTCCATGTTGACATAATCATTGTAATAGTTCAGTGTGCACACCTCCACAGGGACACACTCATTCTAACAGTTCAGTGTGCACACCTGCATGTGGACACACTCATTCTAACAGTTCAGTGTGCACACCTCCATGTGGGCATACTCATTCTAACAGTTCAGTGTGCACAACTCCATGTGGGCACACTCATTCTAACAGTTCAGTGTGCACACCTCCATGTGGACACACTCATTCTAACAGTTCAGTGTGCAAACCTCCATGTGGACACACTCATTCTAACAGTTCAGTGTGCAAACCTCCACAGGGATACACTCATTCTAACAGTTCAGTGTGCACACCTCCATGTGGACACACTCATTCTAACAGTTCAGTGTGCACACCTCCATGTGGGCACACTCATTCTAACAGTTCAGTGTGCACACTTTTAATGTAGACACACTCATTCTAACAGTTCAGTGTGCACACCTCCATGTGGACACTCTCATTCTAAGAGTTCAGTGTGCACACCTCCATGTGGACACACTCATTCTAACAGTTCAGTGTGCACAACTCCATGTGGACACACTCATTCTAACAGTTCAGTGTGCACACCTCCATGTGGACACACTCATTCTAACAGTTCAGTGTGCACACCTCCAAGTGGGCACACTCATTCTAACAGTTTAGTGTGCACACCTCCAAGTGGACACACTAATTCTAAAAGTTCAGTGTGCACACCTCCACAGGGACAAGGTCATTCTAACAGTTCAGTGTGCACACGTCCATGTGGACACAGTCATCCTAACAGTTCAGTGTGCACAACTCCATGTGGACACAATCATTCTAATAGTTCATTGTGCACAACTCCATGTGGGCACACTCAGTCTAACAGTTCAGTATGCACACATCCATGTGGACACACTCATTCTAACAGTTCAGTGTGCACACCTCCATGTGGACACACTCATTCTAACATTTCAGTGTGCACACCTCCATGTGGACACACTCATTCTAACAGTTCAGTGTGCACACCTCCATGTGGGCACACTCATTCTAACACTTCAGTGTGCACACCTCCAAGTGGGCACACTCATTCTAACAGTTTAGTGTGCACACCTCCAAGTGGACACACTAATTCTAACAGTTCAGTGTGCACACCTCCACAGGGACAAGGTCATTCTAACAGTTCAGTGTGCACACGTCCATGTGGACACACTCATTCTAACAGTTCATTGTGCACACCTCCATGTGGACACAATCATTCTAATAGTTCATTGTGCACAACTCCATGTGGGCACACTCAGTCTAACAGTTCAGTATGCACACATCCATGTGGACACACTCATTCTAACAGTTCAGTGTGCACACCTCCATGTGGACACACTCATTCTAACATTTCAGTGTGCACACCTCCACAGGGACACACTCATTCTAACAGTTCAGTGTGCACACCTCCATGTGGGCACACTCATTCTAACAGTTCTGTGTGCACACCTCCATGTGGACACACACATTCTAACAGTTCAGTGTGCACACCTGCATGTGGACACACTCATTCTAACAGTTTAGTGTGCACACCTCCAAGTGGACACACTAATTCTAACAGTTCAGTGTGCACACCTCCACATGGACACACTCATTCTAACAGTTCAGTGTGTACAACTACATGTGTACACAATCATTCTAACAATTCAATGTGCACACCTCCATGTGGGCATACTCATTCAAACAGTTCAGTGTGCACACCTCCATGTGGACACACTCATTCTAACAGTTCAGTGTGCACACCTCCACGTGGACACAGTCATTCTAACAGTTCAGTGTGCACACGTCCATGTGGACACAGTCATCCTAACAGTTCAGTGTGCACAACTCCATGTGGACACAGTCATTCTAACAGTTCAGTGTGCACACCTCCATGTGGACACACTCATTCTAACAGTTCAGTGTGCACAACTCCATGTGGGCACACTCATTCTAAAACTTCAGTGTGGACACGGCCATGTGGACAAACTCATTCTAACAGTTCAGTGTGCACACCTCAATGTGGGCACACTCATTCTAACAGTTCAGTTTGCAAACCTCCAAGTGGACACAGTCATTCTAACACTTCAGTGTGCACACCTCCATGTGGACACACTCTTACTAACACTTCAGTGTGCACACCTACATGTGGACACACTCATTCTAACAGTTCAGTGTGCACACCTCCACAGGGATACACTCATTCTAACAGTTTAGTGTGCACAACTCCATGTGGACACACTCATTCTAACAGTTCAGTGTGCACACCTCCATGTGGGCACACTCATTCTAACAGTTCAGTGTGCACACTTCCATGTGGGCACACTCATTATAACAATTCATTGTGCACACCTACATTTGGACACACTCATTCTAACAGTTCAGTGTGCACCCCTCCATGTTGACAAATTCTAACAGTTCAATGTGCACACCTCCATGTTGACACACTCATTCAACATTTCAGTGTGCACACCTCCACAGGGACACACTCATTCTAACAGTTCAGTGTGCACACCTCCATGTGGACATAATCATTGTAATAGTTCAGTGTGCACACCTCCACAGGGACACACTCATTCTAACAGTTCAGTGTGCACACCTGCATGTGGACACAATCATTCTAACAGTTCAGTGTGCACACCTCCATGTGGGCATACTCATTCTAACAGTTCAGTGTGCACAACTCCATGTGGGCACACTCATTCTAACAGTTCAGTGTGCACACCTCCATGTGGACACACTCATTCTAACAGTTCAGTGTGCAAACCTCCATGTGGACAAACTCATTCTAACAGTTCAGTGTGCACACCTCCACAGGGATACACTCATTCTAACAGTTCAGTGTGCACACCTCCATGTGGACATAATCATTCTAACAGTTCAGTGTGGACACCTCCATGTGGACACAGTCATTTTAACAGTTCAGTGTGCACACCTCCATGAGGACACAATCATTCTAACAGTTCAGTGTGCACACCTCCATGTGGACACACTCATTCTAACAGTTCAGTGTGCACACCTCCATGTGGACACAAACATTCTAACAGTTCAGTGTGCACACCTCCATGTGGTCACACTCATTCTAACAGTTCAGTGTGCACACCTCCATGTGGGCACACTCATTCTAACAGTTCAGTGTTCACACTTTATTGTAGACACACTCATTCTAACAGTTCAGTGTGCACACCTCCATGTGGACACACTCATTCTAAGAGTTCAGTGTGCACACCTCCATGTGGACACAAACATTCTAACAGTTCAGTGTGCACACCTCCATGTGGACACACTCATTCTAACAGTTCAGTGTGCACACCTCCATGTGGGCACACTCATTCTAACAGTTCAGTGTGCACACTTTTAATGTAGACACACTCATTCTAACAGTTCATTGTGCACACCTCCATGTGGACACACTCATTCTAAGAGTTCAGTGTGCACACCTCCATGTCGACACACTCATTCTAACAGTTCAGTGTGCACAACTCCATGTGGACACACTCATTCTAACAGTTCAGTGTTTACACCTCCATGTGGACACACTCATTCTAACAGTTCAGTGTGCACACCTCCAAGTGGGCTCACTCATTCTAACTGTTTAGTGTGCACACCTCCAAGTGGACACACTAATTCTAACAGTTCAGTGTGCACACCTCCACAGGGACAAGGTCATTCTAACAGTTCAGTGTGCACACGTCCATGTGGACACAGTCATCCTAACAGTTCAGTGTGCACAACTCCATGTGGGCACACTCATTCTAACAGTTCAGTGTGCACACCTCCATGTGGACACAGAAATTCTAACAGTTCAGTGTGCACAACTCCATGTGGGCACACTCATTCTAACACTTCAGTGTGGACACGGCCATGTGGACACACTCATTCTAACAGTTCAGTGTGCACACCTCCATGTGGGCACACTCATTCTAACAGTTCAGTGTGCACAACTCCATGTGGGCACACTCATTCTAACAGTTCAGTTTTTACACCTCCATGAGGGCACACTCATTCTAACATTTCAGTGTGCACACCTCCACCGGGACACACTCATTCTAACAGTTCAGGGTGCACACCTCCATGTGGACACACTCATTCTAACAGTTCAGTGTGCACACCTCCATGTGGACACAGTCATTCTAATAGTTCAGTATGCACAACTCCATGTGGGCACACTCATTCTAACACTTCAGTGTGGACACGGCCATGTGGACACACTCATTCTAACAGTTCAGTGTGCATACCTCCATGTGGGCACACTCATTCTAACAGTTCAGTGTGCACAACTCCATGTGGGCACACTCCTTCTAACAGTTCAGTGTTTACACCTCCATGTGGGCACACTCATTGTAACAGTTCAGTGTGCACAATTCCATGTGGGCACACTCATTCTAACAGTTCAGTGTGCACACCTCCATGTGGACACACTCATTCTAACAGTTCAGTGTGCACACCTCCATGTGGACACACTCATTCTAACAGTTCAGTGTGCACACCTCCATGTGGACACACTCATTCTAACAGTTCAGTGTGCACACCTCCTCAGGGATACCCTCATTCTAACAGTGCAGTGTGCACACCTGCATGTGGGCACACACATTATAACAATTCAGTGTGCACAACTCCATGTGGACACACTCATTCTAACAGTTCAGTGTGCACACCTCCACAGGGATACACTCATTCTAAAAGTTCAGTGTGCACACCTCCATGTGGACAAACTCATTCTAACAGTTCAGTGTTTACACCTCCATGTGGACACACTCATTCTAACAGTTCAGTGTCCACACCTCCACTGGGATACACTCATTCTAACAGTTCAGTGTGCACAACTCAATGTGGACACACTCATTCTAACAGTTCAGTGTGCACACCTCCATCTGGGCACACTCCTTCTAACAGTTCAGTGTGCACACCTCCATGTGGACATAATCATTGTAACAGTTCAGTGTGCACACCTCCACAGGGACACACTCATTCTAACAGTTCAGTGTGGACACCTGCATGTGGACACAATCATTCTAACAGTTCAGTGTGCACACCTCCATGTGGGCATACTCATTCTAACAGTTCAGTGTGCACAACTCCATGTGGGCACACTCATTCTAACATTTCAGTGTGCACACCTCCATGTGGACACACTCATTCTAACAGTTCAGTGTGCACACCTCCATGTGGACACACTCATTTTAACAGTTCAGTGTGCACACCTCCACAGGGATACACTCATTCTAACTGTTCAGTGTGCACACCTCCATGTGGACATAATAAGTCTAACAGTTCAGTGTGGACACCTCCATGTGGGCACAGTCATTTTAACAGTTCAGTGTGCACACCTCCATGAGGACACAATCATTCTAACAGTTCAGTGTGCACACCTCCATGTGGACATATTCTAACAGTTCAGTGTGCACACCTCCATGTGGACACACTCATTCTAACAGTTCAGTGTGCACACCTCCATGTGGACACAATCATTATTACAGTTCAGTGTGCACACCTACATGTGGACACACTCAATCTAACATTTCAGTGTGCACAACTCTACAGGGACACACTCATTCTACCAGTTCAGTGTGCACACCTCCATGTGGACATAATCATTCTAACAGTTCAGTGTGGACACCTCCATGTGGACACAATAATTCTAACAGTTCAGTGTGCACACCTCCACAGGGACACACTCATTCTAACAGTTCAGTTGTACACCTATATGTGGACACAATCATTCTAACAATTCAGTGTGCACACCTCCATGTGGGCATACCCATTCTAACAGTTCAGTGTGCACACCTCCATGTGGACACACTCATTCTAACAGTTCAGTGTGCACAACTCCATGTGGGAACACTCCTTCTAACAGTTCAGTGTTTACACCTCCATGTGGGCACACTCATTGTAACAGTTCAGTGTGCACAATTCCATGTGGGCACACTCATTCTAACAGTTCAGTGTGCACACCTCCATGTGGACACACTCATTCTAACAGTTCAGTGTGCACACCTCCATGTGGACACACTCATTCTAACAGTTCAGTGTGCACACCTCCATGTGGACACACTCATTCTAACAGTTCAGTGTGCACACCTCCTCAGGGATACACTCATTCTAACAGTTCAGTGTGCACACCTCCATGTGGGCACACTCATTATAACAATTCAGTGTGCACAACTCCATGTGGACACACTCATTCTAACAGTTCAGTGTGCACACCTCCACAGAGATACACTCATTCTAAAAGTTCAGTGTGCACACCTCCATGTGGACAAACTCATTCTAACAGTTCAGTGTTTACACCTCCATGTGGACACACTCATTCTAACAGTTCAGTGTCCACACCTCCACAGGGATACACTCATTCTAACAGTTCAGTGTGCACAACTCAATGTGGACACACTCATTCTAACAGTTCAGTGTGCACACCTCCATCTGGGCACACTCATTCTAACAGTTCAGTGTGCACACCTCCATGTGGACATAATCATTGTAACAGTTCAGTGTGCACACCTCCACAGGGACACACTCATTCTAACAGTTCAGTGTGGACACCTGCATGTGGACACAATCATTCTAACAGTTCAGTGTGCACACCTCCATGTGGGCATACTCATTCTAACAGTTCAGTGTGCACAACACCATGTGGGCACACTCATTCTAACAGTTCA
The DNA here is from genome assembly GCF_949786415.1 of Peromyscus eremicus. NCBI lineage: Eukaryota > Metazoa > Chordata > Mammalia > Rodentia > Cricetidae > Peromyscus > Peromyscus eremicus. The sequence continues at coordinate 8,537 of NW_026737712.1, read as the reverse complement.
GTGTGCACACCTCCATGTGGACACACTCATTCTAACAGTTCAGTGTGCACACCTCCATGTGGACACACTCATTCTAACAGTTCAGTGTGCACACCTCCACAGGGATACACTCATTCTAACTGTTCAGTGTGCACACCTCCATGTGGACATAATAAGTCTAACAGTTCAGTGTGAACACCTCCATGTGGGCACAGTCATTTTAACAGTTCAGTGTGCACACCTCCATGAGGACACAATCATTCTAACAGTTCAGTGTGCACACCTCCATGTGGACATATTCTAACAGTTCAGTGTGCACACCTCCATGTGGACACACTCATTCTAACAGTTCAGTGTGCACACCTCCAAGTGGACACAAACATTCTAACAGTTCAGTGTGCACACCTCCATGTGGGCACACTCATTCTAACAGTTCAGTGCGCACACCTCCATGTGGGCATACTCATTCTAACAGTTCAGTGTGCACACCTCCATGTGGGCACACTCATTCTAACAGTTCATTGTGCCCACCTCCATGTGGACACAATCATTATTACAGTTCAGTGTGCACACCTACATGTGGACACACTCAATCTAACATTTCAGTGTGCACAACTCTACAGGGACACACTCATTCTACCAGTTCAGTGTGCACACCTCCATGTGGGCATACCCATTCTAACAGTTCAGTGTGCACACCTCAATGTGGACACACTCGTTCTAACAGTTCAGTGTGCACACCTCCACAGGGACACACTCATTCTAACAGTTCAGTGTGCACACCTCCATGTGGGCACACTCATTCTAACAGTTCAGTGTGCACACCTCCATGTGGACACACTCATTCTAACAGTTCAGGGTTTACACCTCCATGTGGACACACTCATTCTAACATTTCAGTGTGCACACCTCCACAGGGACACACTCATTCTAACAGTTCAGTGTGCACACCTCCATGTGGACATAATTATTCTAACAGTTCAGTGTGGACACCTCCATGTGGGCACAGTCATTTTAACAGTTCAGTGTGCACACCTCGATGAGGACACAATCATTCTAACAGTTCAGTGTGCACACCTCCATGTGGACACACTCATTTTAACAGTTCAGTGTGCACACCTCCACAGGGACACACTCATTCTAACAGTTCAGTGTGCACACCTCCACAGGGATACACTCATTCTAACAGTTCAGTGTGCCCACCTCCATGTGGACACACTCATTCTAACAGTTCAGAGTGCACAACTCCATGTGGGCACACTCATTCTAACAGTTCAGTGTGCACACCTCCATGTGGGCACACTCATTATAACAATTCAGTGTGCACAACTCCATGTGGTCACACTCATTCTAACAGTTCAGTGTGCACACCTCCACAGGGATACACTCATTCTAACAGTTCAGTGTGCACACCTCCATGTGGACATAATCATTCTAACAGTTCAGTGTGGACACCTCCATGTGGGCACACTCATTCTAACAGTTCAGTGTGCACACCTCCATGTGGGCACACTCATTCTAACAGTTCAGTGTGCACACCTCCCTGTGGGCATCCTCATTCTAACAGTTCAGTGTGCACACCTCCATGTGGGCACACTCATTCTAACAGTTCAGTGTGCACACCTCCATGTGGACACACTCATTCTTACAGTTCAGTGTGCACACCTCCATGTGGACACACTCACTCTAACAGTTCCGGGTGCACACCTCAACAGGGATACACTCATTCTAACAGTTAAGTGTGCACACCTCCATGTGGACACACTCATTCTAACAGTTCAGTGTGCACACCTCCATGTGGGCACACTCATTCTAACAGTTCAGTGTGCACACTTTTAATGTGAACACACTCATTCTAACAGTTCAGTGTGCACACCTCCATGTGGACACACTCATTCTAACAGTTCAGTGTGCACACATCCACAGGGATACACTCATTCTAACAGTTCAGTGTGCACACCTCCATGTGGACAAATTCTAACACTTCGGTGTGCACACCTCCATTGGACACACTCATTCTAACATCACAGTGTGCACACCTCCTCAGGGACACACTAATTCTAACAGTTCAGTGTGCACACCAGCATGTGGACACAATCATTCTAACAGTTCAGTGTGCACACCTCCATGTGGGCATACTCATTCTAACAGTTCAGTGTGCACACCTCCATGTGGACACACTCATTCTAACAGTTCAGTGTGCACACCTCCATGTGGACACAGTCATTCTAACAGTTCAGTGTGCACACCTCCATGTGGACACACTCATTCTAACAGTTCAGTGTGCACACCTCCATGTGGACAAATTCTAACACTTTGGTGTGCACACCTCCATGTGGACACACTCATTCTAACAGTTCAGTGTGCACACCTCCACAGGGACACACTCATTCTAACAATTCAGTGTGCACACCTCCACAAGGATACACGCATTCTAACATTTCAGTGTGCAAAACTCCATGTGGGAACACTCATTCTAACAGTTCAGTGTGCACAACTCCATGTGGACACACTCATTCTAACAGTTCAGTGTGCACACCTCCACAGAGATACACTCATTCTAAAAGTTCAGTGTGCACACCTCCATGTGGACAAACTCATTCTAACAGTTCAGTGTTTACACCTCCATGTGGACACACTCATTCTAACAGTTCAGTGTCCACACCTCCACAGGGATACACTCATTCTAACAGTTCAGTGTGCACAACTCAATGTGGACACACTCATTCTAACAGTTCAGTGTGCACACCTCCATCTGGGCACACTCATTCTAACAGTTCAGTGTGCACACCTCCATGTGGACATAATCATTGTAACAGTTCAGTGTGCACACCTCCACAGGGACACACTCATTCTAACAGTTCAGTGTGGACACCTGCATGTGGACACAATCATTCTAACAGTTCAGTGTGCACACCTCCATGTGGGCATACTCATTCTAACAGTTCAGTGTGCACAACTCCATGTGGGCACACTCATTCTAACAGTTCAGTGTGCACACCTGCATGTGGACACACTCATTCTAACAGTTCAGTGTGCACACCTCCATGTGGACACACTCATTCTAACAGTTCAGTGTGCACACCTCCACAGGGATACACTCATTCTAACTGTTCAGTGTGCACACCTCCATGTGGACATAATAAGTCTAACAGTTCAGTGTGGACACCTCCATGTGGGCACAGTCATTTTAACAGTTCAGTGTGCACACCTCCATGAGGACACAATCATTCTAACAGTTCAGTGTGCACACCTCCATGTGGACACATTCTAACAGTTCAGTGTGCACACCTCCATGTGAACACACTCATTCTAACAGTTCAGTGTGCACACCTCCAAGTGGACACAAACATTCTAACAGTTCAGTGTGCACACCTCCATGTGGGCACACTCATTCTAACAGTTCAGTGCGCACACCTCCATGTGGGCATACTCATTCTAACAGTTCAGTGTGCACACCTCCATGTGGGCACACTCATTCTAACAGTTCATTGTGCACACCTCCATGTGGACACAATCATTATTACAGTTCAGTGTGCACACCTACATGTGGACACACTCAATCTAACATTTCAGTGTGCACAACTCTACAGGGACACACTCATTCTACCAGTTCAGTGTGCACACCTCCATGTGGACATAATCATTCTAACAGTTCAGTGTGCACACCTCCACAGGGACACACTCATTCTAACAGTTCAGTTGTACACCTATATGTGGACACAATCATTCTAACAATTCAGTGTGCACACCTCCATGTGGGCATACCCATTCTAACAGTTCAGTGTGCACACCTCAATGTGGAAACACTCGTTCTAACAGTTCAGTGTGCACACCTCCACAGGGACACACTCATTCTAACAGTTCAGTGTGCACACCTCCATGTGGGCACACTCATTCTAACAGTTCAGTGTGCACACCTCCATGTGGACACACTCATTCTAACATTTCAGTGTGCACACCTCCACAGGGACACACTCATTCTAACAGTTCAGTGTGCACACCTCCATGTGGACATAATTATTCTAACAGTTCAGTGTGGACACCTCCATGTGGGCACAGTCATTTTAACAGTTCAGTGTGCACACCTCCATGAGGACACAATCATTCTAACAGTTCAGTGTGCACACCTCCATGTGGACACACTCATTTTAACAGTTCAGTGTGCACACCTCCACAGGGACACACTCATTCTAACAGTTCAGTGTGCACACCTCCACAGGGATACACTCATTCTAACAGTTCAGTGTGCCCACCTCCATGTGGACACACTCATTCTAACAGTTCAGAGTGCACAACTCCATGTGGGCACACTCATTCTAACAGTTCAGTGTGCACACCTCCATGTGGGCACACTCATTATAACAATTCAGTGTGCACAACTCCATGTGGTCACACTCATTCTAACAGTTCAGTGTGCACACCTCCACAGGGATACACTCATTCTAACAGTTCAGTGTGCACACCTCCATGTGGACATAATCATTCTAACAGTTCAGTGTGGACACCTCCATGTGGGCACACTCATTCTAACAGTTCAGTGTGCACACCTCCATGTGGGCACACTCATTCTAACAGTTCAGTGTGCACACCTCCCTGTGGGCATCCTCATTCTAACAGTTCAGTGTGCACACCTCCATGTGGGCACACTCATTCTAACAGTTCAGTGTGCACACCTCCATGTGGACACACTCATTCTTACAGTTCAGTGTGCACACCTCCATGTGGACACACTCACTCTAACAGTTCCGGGTGCACACCTCAACAGGGATACACTCATTCTAACAGTTAAGTGTGCACACCTCCATGTGGACACACTCATTCTAACAGTTCAGTGTGCACACCTCCATGTGGGCACACTCATTCTAACAGTTCAGTGTGCACACCTCCATGTGGACACAATCATTCTAACAGTTCAGTGTGCACACCTCCATGTGGACACACTCATTCTAACAGTTCAGTGTGCACACATCCACAGGGATACACTCATTCTAACAGTTCAGTGTGCACACCTCCATGTGGGCACACTCATTCTAACAGTTCAGTGTGCACACCTCCATGTGGACAAATTCTAACACTTCGGTGTGCACACCTCCATGTGGACACACTCATTCTAACATCACAGTGTGCACACCTCCTCAGGGACACACTAATTCTAACAGTTCAGTGTGCACACCAGCATGTGGACACAATCATTCTAACAGTTCAGTGTGCACACCTCCATGTGGGCATACTCATTCTAACAGTTCAGTGTGCACACCTCCATGTGGACACACTCATTCTAACAGTTCAGTGTGCACACCTCCATGTGAACACAGTCATTCTAACAGTTCAGTGTGCACACCTCCATGTGGACACACTCATTCTAACAGTTCAGTGTGCACACCTCCATGTGGACAAATTCTAACACTTTGGTGTGCACACCTCCATGTGGACACACTCATTCTAACAGTTCAGTGTGCACACCTCCACAGGGACACACTCATTCTAACAATTCAGTGTGCACACCTCCACAAGGATACACGCATTCTAACATTTCATTGTGCACAACTCCATGTGGGAACACTCATTCTAACAGTTCAGTGTGCACAACTCCATTTGGGCACACTCATTCTAACAGTTCAGTGTTTACACCTCCATGTGTGCACACTATTTCTAACAGTTCAGTGTGCACACCTCCATGTGGGCACACTCATTCTAACAGTTCAGTGTGCACACCTCCATGTGGACACACTCATTCTAACAGTTCAGGGTTTACACCTCCATGTGGACACACTCAGTCTAACAGTTCAGTGTGCACACCTCCATGTGGACACACTCATTCTAACAGTTCAGTGTGCACACCTCCACAGGGACACACTCATTCTAACAGTTCAGTGTGCACACCTCCACAGGGATACACTAATTCTAACAGTTCAGTGTGCACACCTCCATGTGGACACACTCATTCTAACAGTTCAGTGTGCACAACTCCATGTGGGTACACTCATTCTAACAGTTCAGTGTGCACACCTCCATGTGGGCACACTCATTATAACAAATCCTTGTGCACAACTCCATGTGCACACACTCATTCTAACATTTCAGTGTGCAAACCTCCATGTTGACAAATTCTAACACTTCGATGTGCACACCTCCATGTGGACAAACTCATTCTAACAGTTCAGTGTGCACACCTCCATGAGGACACACTCATTCTAACAGTTCAGTGTGCACACCACCATGTGGACACACTCATTCTAACAGTTCAGTGTGGACACCTCCATGTGGGCACAGTCATTTTAACAGTTCAGTGTGCACACCTCCATGAGGACACAATGATTCTCACAGTTCAGTGTGCACACCTCCATGTGGACACATTCTAAAGTTCAGTGTGCACACCTCCATGTGGACACACTCATTCTAACAGTTCAGTGTGCACACCTTCATGTGGGCACACTTTTTCTAACAGTTCAGTGTGCACACCTCCATGCGGACACACTCATTCTAACAGTTCAGTGTGCACACCCCCATGTGGACACACTCATTCTAACAGTTCAGTGTGCACACATCCACAGGGATACACACATTCTAACAGTTCAGTTTGCACACCTCCATGTGGGCACACTCATTCTAACAGTTCAGTGTGCACACCTCCATGTGGACAAATTCTAACACTTCGGTGTGCACACCTCCATGTGGACACACTCATTCTAACATCACAGTGTGCACACCTCCTCAGGGTCACACTAATTCTAACAGTTCAGTGTGCACACCTGCATGTGGACACAATCATTCTAACAGTTCAGTGTGCACACCTCCATGTGGGCATACTCATTCTAACAGCTCAGTGTGCACACCTCCATGTGGACACACTCATTCTAACATTTCAGTGTGCACACCTCTACAGGGACACACTCATTTTACCAGTTCAGTGTGCACACCACCATGTGGACATAATCATTCTAACAGTTCAGTGTGCACACCTCCACAGAAACACACTCATTATAACAGTTCAGTGTGTACACCTACATGTGGACACAATCATTCTAACAATTCAGTGTGCACACCTCCATGTGGGCATACCCATTCTAACATTTCAGTGTGCACACCTCAATGTGGACACACTCGTTCTAACATTTCAGGGTGCACACCTCCACAGGAACACACTCATTCTAACAGTTCAGTGTGCACACCTCCATTTTGACACACACATTCTAACAGTTCAGTGTGCACACCTGCATGTGGACACACTCATTCTAACAGTTTAGTGTGCACACCTCCAAGTGGACACACTAATTCTAACAGTTCAGTGTGCACACCTCCACAGGGACACACTCATTCTAACAGTTCAGTGTGTACACCTACATGTGGACACAATCATTCTAACAATTCAGTGTGCACACCTCCATGTGGGCATACTCATTCTAACAGTTCAGTGTGCACACCTCCATGTGGACACACTCATTCTAACAGTTCACTGTGCACACCTCCACGTGGACACAGTCATTCTAACAGTTCAGTGTTTACACCTCCATGTGGGCACACTCATTCTAACAGTTCAGTGTGCACACCTCCATGTGGGCACACTCATTCTAACAGTTCAGTGTGCACACCTCCATGTGGACACACTCATTCTAACAGTTCAGGGTTTACACCTTCATGTGGACACACTCATTCTAACATTTCAGTGTGCACAACTCCACAGGGACACACTCATTCTAACAGTTCATTGTGCACACCTCCATGTGGACATAATCATTCTAACAGTTCAGTGTGCACACCTCCATGTGGGCACACTCATTCTAACAGTTCAGTGTGCACACCTCCATGTGGACACACTCATTCTAACAGTTCAGGGTTTACACCTCCATGTGGACACACTCATTCTAACATTTCAGTGTGCACAACTCCACAGGGACACACTCATTCTAACAGTTCAGTGTGCACACCTCCATGTGGACATAATCATTCTAACAGTTCAGTGTGCACACCTCCACAGAAACACACTCATTATAACAGTTCAGTGTGTACACCTACATGTGGACACAATCATTCTAACAATTCAGTGTGCACACCTCCATGTGGGCATACCCATTCTAACATTTCAGTGTGCACACCTCAATGTGGACACACTCGTTCTAACATTTCAGTGTGCACACCTCCACAGGGACACACTCATTCTAACAGTTCAGTGTGCACACCTCCATGTAGACACACACATTCTAACAGTTCAGTGTGCACACCTGCATGTGGACACACTCATTCTAACAGTTTAGTGTGCACACCTCCAAGTGGACACACTAATTCTAACAGTTCAGTGTGCACACCTCCACAGGGACACACTCATTCTAACAGTTCAGTGTGTACACCTCCACAGGGATACACTCATTCTAAAAGTTCAGTGTGCCCACCTCCAAGTGGACACACTCATTCTAACAGTTCAGTGTGCACAACTCCATGTGGGCACACTCATTCTAACAGTTCAGTGTGCACACCTCCATGTGGGCACACTCATTATAACAATTCAGTGTGCACAACTCCATGTGGTCACACTCATTCTAACAGTTCAGTGTGCA
>NW_026737711.1:0-34000 GCF_949786415.1 Peromyscus eremicus | reverse complement strand
GAGGAGCTACTGTTCTTGTCAGTTTCCTAAGCAGGGTTGAAATAGATATGGCCCGTGTGTGTAGGAAGCACAGTTCTTTTGTTCTGAGCAAGCTCACTGTTCTGGTTCCATAGGAAACACAGTAGAGTAGAAGAGTGCTCTTTTCTCAAAAGCAGAGTGTGTTTCTTGTAAGGCAAGTTACTGTTTGTTTCCCAGTCCTACATGGAGTTGAATCACATGCAGTTTCTGGTCCTACGACAAGACTTGTTTTCTGGTAAGAAGAGTCACTATTGCGCTCCCATTGCCATACAGAGGGCAAATAGCACTCGTGTCTGTTCCCAGCAAGTACAGTGTATTGGACTGAAGAGGAACTACTGTTCTTGTCAGTTTCCTAAGCAGAGTTGAACTAGATATGGCCCCTGTGTTTAGGAAGCACAGTTCTTTTGTTCTGAGCAAGCTCACTGTTCCGACTCTATGAGAAACACAGTGAAGCAGAAGAGTGCTCTTTTCTTAAAAGCAGAGTGTGTTTCTTGTAAGGCGAACTAGCGTTTGTTTCCCAGTCCTAAATGGAGTTGAATCACATGCAGTTTTTGGTCCTACGAGCAAGAGTTGTTTTCTGGTAAGGAAAGTCACTATTGCGTTCCTATTGCCATACACAGTGCAAAGAGCACTGGCGTCTGTTCCCAGCAAGTACAGTGTATTGGACTGAAGAGGAGCTACTGTTCTTGTCAGTTTCCTAAGCAGAGTTGAACTAGATATGGCCCATGTGTGTAGGAAACACAGTTCTTTTGTTCTGAGCAAGCTCACTGTTAGGACCACATAGGAAACACAGCAGAGCAGATGAGTGCTCTTTTCTCAAAAGCAGAGTGTGTATCTTGTAAGGCGAGCTAGCATTTGATTCCCAGTCCTAAATGGAGTTGAATGACATGCAGTCTCTGGTCCTACAACAAGAGTTGTTTTATGGTAAGAAGAGTCACTATTGCGCTCCCATTGTCATACACAGGGCAAATAGCACTGGCGTCTGTTCCCAGCATGTACAGTGTATTGGACTGAAGAGGAGCTACTGTTCCTGTCAGTTTCCTAAGCAGAGTTGAACTAGATATGGCCCGTGTGTGTAGGAAGCACAGTTCTTTTGTTCTGAGCAAGCTCACTGTTCGGACCCCATAGGAAACACAGCAGAGTAGAAGAGTGCTCTTTTCTCAAAAGCAGTGTGTATTTCTTGTAAGGCGAGGTAGCGTTTGTTTCCCTGTCCTAAATGGAGTTGAATCACATTCAGTTTTTGTTCCTACGAGCAAGAGTTGTTTTCTGGTAAGGAAAGTCACTATTGTGCTCCCTTTGCCATACACAGTGCAAATAGCTCTTGCGTCTGTTCCCAGCAAGTGCAGTGTATTGGACTGAAGAAGAGCTACTGTTCTTGTCAGCTTCCTAAGAACAGTTGAACCTGATATGGCACGTGTGTGTCGGAAGCACACTTCTTTTGTTCTGAACAAGCTCACTGTTCTGGCCCTATACAAAAAACAGTAGAGTAGAAGAATGCTCATTTCTCAAAAGAAGAGTGTGTTTCTTTTAAGGCGAGTTAGTGTTTGTTTCCAGTTCCTACATGGAGTTGAACCCCATATAGTTTCTGATCCTACGAGCAAGAGTTATTTTCTGGTAAAAAGAGTCACTATTAAGAACCCATTGCCATACACAGTGCAAATAGCACTCGCGTCTGTTCCCAGCAATACAGTGTATTGGACTGAAGAGGAGCTACTGTTCTTGTCAGTTTCCTAAGCAGTGTTGAAATAGATATGGCCGTGTGTGTAGGAAGCACAGTTCTTTTGTTCTGAGCAAGTTCACTGTTCTGGTTGCATAGGAAACACAGTAGGGTAGAAGAGTGCTCTTTTCTCAAAAGCAGAGTGTGTTTCTTGTAAGGCGAGTTACTGTTTGTTTCCCAGTCCTACATGGAGTTGGATCCCATGCAGTTTCTGGTCCTACGAGCAAGAGTTATTTTCTGGTAAAAAGAGTCACTATTGTGCTCCCATTGCCATACACAGTGCAAATAGCACTGGCGTCTGCTCCGAGCAACTACAGTGTACTGGACTGAAGAGGAGCTACTGATCTTGGCAGTTTCCTAAGCAGAGTTGAACTAGATATGGCCCGTGTGTGTAGGAAGCACAGTTCTTTTGTTCTGAGCAAGCTCACTGTTCTGGCACTATGGGAAACACAGTAGAGTAGACGAGTGCTCTTTTCTCAAAAGCAGAGTGTGTTTCTTGTAAGGCGAGCTAGCGTTTGTTTCCCAGTCCTAAATGGAGTTGAATCACATGCAGTTTTTGGTCCTACGAAAAGAGTTGTTTTCTGGTCAGGAAAGTCACTATTGCGCTCCCATTGCCATACACAGTGCAAATAGCTCTCACGTCTGTTCCCAGCAAGTACAGTGTATTGGACTGAAGAGGAGCTACTGTTCTTGTCAGTTTCCTAAGCAGAGTTGAAGTAGATATGGCCCTGTGTGTAGGAAGCACAGTCCTTTTGTTCTGAGCAAGCTAACTCTTCAGACACCATACGAAACACAGTAGAGTAGAAGAGTGCTCTTTCCTCAAAAGCAGAGAGTGTTTTTGTAAGGCGAGCTAGCGTTTGTTTCCCAGTCCTAAATGGAGTTGAATCACATGCAGTTTCTGGTCCTACGAGCAAGAGTTGTTTTCTGGTAAGAAGAGTCACTATTGCGCTCCCATTGTCATACACAGGGCAAATAGCACTGGCGTCTGTTCCCAGCATGTACAGTGTATTGGACTGAAGAGGATGTACTCTTCTTGTCAGTTTCCTAAGGAGAATTGAACTAAATATGGCCCGTGTGTGTAGGAAGCACAGTTCTTTTGTTCTGAGCAAGCTCACTGTTCTGGCCCTATAGGAAACACAGTAGAGTAGAAGAGTGCTCTTTTCTCAAAAGCAGAGTGTGTTTCTTGTAAGGCGAGCTAGTATTTGTTTCCCAGTCCTAAATGGAGTTGAATCACATGCAGTATTTGGTCCTACGAGCAAGAGTTGTTTTCTGGTAAGGTAAGTCACTATTGCGCTCCCATTGCCATACACAGTGCAAATAGCTCTCGCGTCTGTTCCCAGCAAGTACAGTGTATTGGACTGAAGAGGAGCTACTGTTCTTGTCAGTTTCCTAAGCAGAGTTGGACTAGATATGGCCCGTGAGAGTAGGAAGCACAGTTCTTTTGTTCTGAGCAAGCTCACTGTTCTGGCACTATGGGAAACACAGTAGAGTAGTTGAGTGCTCTTTTCGCAAAAGCAGAGTGTGTTTCTTGTAAGGCAAGCTAGCGTTTGTTTCCCAGTTCTAAATGGAGTTGAATCACATGCAGTTTTTGGTCCTACGACCAAGAGTTGTTTTCTGGTAAGGAAAGTCACTATTGTGCTCCAATTGCCATACACAGTGCAAGTAGCTCTCGCATCTGTTCCCAGCAAGTACAGTGTATTGGACCTAAGAGGAGCTACTGTTCTTGTCAGTTTCCTAAGCAGAGTTGAACTAGATATGGCCCGTGTGTGTAGGAAGCACAGTTCTTTTGTTCTGATCAAGCTTACTGTTCGGTCCCCATAGGAAACACAGTGGAGTAGAGGAGTGCTCTTTTCTCAAAAGCAGAGTGTGTTTCTTGTAAGGCGAGCTAGCGTTTGTTTCCCAGTCCTAAATGGAATTGAATCACATGCAGTTTTTGGTCCTATGAGGAAGAGTTTTTTTCTGGTAAGAAGAGTCACTATTGCACTCCCATTTTGATACAAAGGGCAAATAGCACTGGCTTCTGTTCCCAGCATGTACAGTGTATTGGACTGAAGAGGATCTACTGTTCTTGTCAGATTCCTAAGCAGAATTGAACTAAACAAGGCCCGTGTGTGTAGGAAGCACAGTTCTTTTGTTCTGAGCAATCTCACTGTTCTGGCCGTATAGGAAACACAGTAGAGTAGAAGAGTGCTCTTTTCTCAAAAGCAGAGTGTGTTTCTTGTAAGGCGAGCTAGCGTTTGTTTCCGAGTCCTAAATGGAGTTGAATCTCATGCAGTTTCTGGTCCTACGAGCAAGAGTTGTTTTCTGGTAAGAAGAGTCACTATTGTGCTCCCATTGTCATACTCATGGCAAATAGCCCTGGCGTCTGTTTCCAGCAAGTACAGTGTATTGGACTGAAGAGGTTGTACTGTTCTTGTCAGTTTCCTAAGCAGAATTGAACTAAATATGGCCCATGGGTGTAGGAAGCACAGGTCTTTTGTTCTGAGCAAGCTCACTGTTTTGACCCTATAGGAAAGAAAGTAGAGTAGAAGAGTGCTCTTTTCTCAAAAGCAGAGTGTGTTTCTTGTAAGGTGAGCTAGCGTTTGTTTCCAAGTCTTAAATGGAGTTGAATCCCATGCAGTTTTTGGTCCTACGAGCAAGAGTTGTTTTCTGGTAAGGAAAGTCACTATTGCGCTCCCATTGCCATACACAGTGCAAATTGCACACGCGTCTGTTCCCATCAAGTACAGTGTATTTGACTGAAGAGGAGGTTCTGTTCTTGTCAGTTTCATAAGCAGAGTTGAACTAGACAGGGCCCGTGTGTGTAGCAAGCACAGTTCTTTTGTTCTGAGCAAGCTTACTGTTCTGGCCCTATAGGAAACACAGTAGAGTATAAGAGTGCTCTTTTCTCAAAAGCAGAGAGTGTTTCTTGTAAGGCGAGCAAGCGTTTGTTTCCCAGTCCTAAATGGATTTGAATCACCTGCAGATTCTGGTCCTATGAGGAAGCGTTGTTTTGTGGTAAGAAGAGTCACTATTGTGCTCCCATTGCCATACACAGTGCAAATAGCACTGGCGTCTGTTCCCAGCAACTACAGTGTATTGGAAAAAAGAGTTGCTACTGTTCTTGTCAGTTTCCTAAGCAGAGTTGAACTAGATATGGCCCGTGTGTGTAGGAAGCACAGTTCTTTTGTTCTGAGCAAGCTCACTGTTCTGGTTGCATAGGAAACACAGTAGGGTAGAAGAGTGCTCTTTTCTCAAAAGCAGAGTGTGTTTCTTGTAAGGCGAGTTACTGTTTGTTTCCCAGTCCTACATGGAGTTGGATCCCATGCAGTTTCTGGTCCTACGAGCAAGAGTTATTTTCTGGTAAAAAGAGTCACTATTGTGCTCCCATTGCCATACACAGTGCAAATAGCACTGGCGTCTGCTCCGAGCAACTACAGTGTACTGGACTGAAGAGGAGCTACTGATCTTGGCAGTTTCCTAAGCAGAGTTGAACTAGATATGGCCCGTGTGTGTAGGAAGCACAGTTCTTTTGTTCTGAGCAAGCTCACTGTTCTGGCACTATGGGAAACACAGTAGAGTAGACGAGTGCTCTTTTCTCAAAAGCAGAGTGTGTTTCTTGTAAGGCGAGCTAGCGTTTGTTTCCCAGTCCTAAATGGAGTTGAATCACATGCAGTTTTTGGTCCTACGAAAAGAGTTGTTTTCTGGTAAGGAAAGTCACTATTGCACTCCCATTGCCATACACAGTGCAAATAGCTCTCACGTCTGTTCCCAGCAAGTACAGTGTATTGGACTGAAGAGGAGCTACTGTTCTTGTCAGTTTCCTAAGCAGAGTTGAAGTAGATATGGCCCTGTGTGTAGGAAGCACAGTCCTTTTGTTCTGAGCAAGCTAACTCTTCAGACACCATACGAAACACAGTAGAGTAGAAGAGTGCTCTTTCCTCAAAAGCAGAGAGTGTTTTTGTAAGGCGAGCTAGCGTTTGTTTCCCAGTCCTAAATGGAGTTGAATCACATGCAGTTTCTGGTCCTACGAGCAAGAGTTGTTTTCTGGTAAGAAGAGTCACTATTGCGCTCCCATTGTCATACACAGAGCAAATAGCACTGGCGTCTGTTCCCAGCATGTACAGTGTATTGGACTGAAGAGGATGTACTCTTCTTGTCAGTTTCCTAAGGAGAATTGAACTAAATATGGCCCGTGTGTGTAGGAAGCACAGTTCTTTTGTTCTGAGCAAGCTCACTGTTCTGGCCCTATAGGAAACACAGTAGAGTAGAAGAGTGCTCTTTTCTCAAAAGCAGAGTGTGTTTCTTGTAAGGCGAGCTAGTGTTTGTTTCCCAGTCCTAAATGGAGTTGAATCACATGCAGTATTTGGTCCTACGAGCAAGAGTTGTTTTCTGGTAAGGTAAGTCACTATTGCGCTCCCATTGCCATACACAGTGCAAATAGCTCTCGCGTCTGTTCCCAGCAAGTACAGTGTATTGGACTGAAGAGGAGCTACTGTTCTTGTCAGTTTCCTAAGCAGAGTTGGACTAGATATGGCCCGTGAGAGTAGGAAGCACAGTTTCTTTTGTTCTGAGCAAGCTCACTGTTCTGGCACTATGGGAAACACAGTAGAGTAGTTGAGTGCTCTTTTCGCAAAAGCAGAGTGTGTTTCTTGTAAGGCAAGCTAGCGTTTGTTTCCCAGTTCTAAATGGAGTTGAATCACATGCAGTTTTTGGTCCTACGACCAAGAGTTGTTTTCTGGTAAGGAAAGTCACTATTGTGCTCCAATTGCCATACACAGTGCAAGTAGCTCTCGCATCTGTTCCCAGCAAGTACAGTGTATTGGACCTAAGAGGAGCTACTGTTCTTGTCAGTTTCCTAAGCAGAGTTGAACTAGATATGGCCCGTGTGTGTAGGAAGCACAGTTCTTTTGTTCTGATCAAGCTTACTGTTCGGACCCCATAGGAAACACAGTGGAGTAGAGGAGTGCTCTTTTCTCAAAAGCAGAGTGTGTTTCTTGTAAGGCAAGCTAGCGTTTGTTTCCCAGTCCTAAATGGAATTGAATCACATGCAGTTTTTGGTCCTATGAGGAAGAGTTTTTTTCTGGTAAGAAGAGTCACTATTGCACTCCCATTTTGATACAAAGGGCAAATAGCACTGGCTTCTGTTCCCAGCATGTACAGTGTATTGGACTGAAGAGGATCTACTGTTCTTGTCAGATTCCTAAGCAGAATTGAACTAAACAAGGCCCGTGTGTGTAGGAAGCACAGTTCTTTTGTTCTGAGCAAGCTCACTGTTCTGGCCCTATAGGAAACACAGTAGAGTAGAAGAGTGCTCTTTTCTCAAAAGCAGAGTGTGTTTCTTGTAAGGCGAGCTAGCGTTTGTTTCCGAGTCCTAAATGGAGTTGAATCTCATGCAGTTTCTGGTCCTACGAGCAAGAGTAGTTTCTGGTAAGAAGAGTCACTATTGTGCTCCCATTGTCATACTCATGACAAATAGCCCTGGCGTCTGTTTCCAGCAAGTACAGTGTATTGGACTGAAGAGGTTGTACTGTTCTTGTCAGTTTCCTAAGCAGAATTGAACTAAATATGGCCCATGGGTGTAGGAAGCACAGGTCTTTTGTTCTGAGCAAGCTCACTGTTTTGACCCTATAGGAAAGAAAGTAGAGTAGAAGAGTGCTCTTTTCTCAAAAGCAGAGTGTGTTTCTTGTAAGGTGAGCTAGCGTTTGTTTCCAAGTCTTAAATGGAGTTGAATCCCATGCAGTTTTTGGTCCTACGAGCAAGAGTTGTTTTCTGGTAAGGAAAGTCACTATTGCGCTCCCATTGCCATACACAGTGCAAATTGCACACGCGTCTGTTCCCATCAAGTACAGTGTATTTGACTGAAGAGGAGGTTCTGTTCTTGTCAGTTTCATAAGCAGAGTTGAACTAGACAGGGCCCGTGTGTAGCAAGCACAGTTCTTTTGTTCTGAGCAAGCTTACTGTTCTGGCCCTATAGGAAACACAGTAGAGTATAAGAGTGCTCTTTTCTCAAAAGCAGAGAGTGTTTCTTGTAAGGCGAGCAAGCGTTTGTTTCCCAGTCCTAAATGGATTTGAATCACCTGCAGATTCTGGTCCTATGAGGAAGCGTTGTTTTGTGGTAAGAAGAGTCACTATTGTGCTCCCATTGCCATACACAGTGCAAATAGCACTGGCGTCTGTTCCCAGCAACTACAGTGTATTGGAAAAAAGAGTTGCTACTGTTCTTGTCAGTTTCCTAAGCAGAGTTGAACTAGATATGGCCCGTGTGTGTAGGAAGCACAGTTCTTTTGTTCTGAGCAAGCTCACTGTTCTGGCACTATGGGAAACACAGTAGAGTAGAAGAGTGCTCTATTGTCAAAAGCAGAGTGTGTTTCTTGTAAGGCAAGCTAGTGTTTGTTTCCCAGTCCTAAATGGAGTTGAATCACATGCAGTTTTTGTTCCTACGAGCAAGAGTTGTTTTCTGGTAAGGAAAGTCACTATTGCGCTCCCGTTGCCATACTCAGTGCAAATAGCTCTCGATACTGTTCCCAGCAAGTACAGTGTATTGGACTGAGGAGGAGCTACTGTTCTTGTCAGTTTCCTAAGCAGAGTTGAAGTAGATATGGCCCTGTGTGTAGGAAGCACAGTCCTTTTGTTCTGAGCAAGCTCACTGTTCAGACACCATAGGAAACACAGTAGAGTAGAAGAGTGCTCTTTTTCAAAAGCAGAGAGTGTTTCTTGTAAGGCGAGCTAGCGTTTGTTTCCCAGCCCTAAATGGAGTTGAATCACATGCAGTTTCTGGTCCTATGAGCAAGAGTTGTTTTCTGGTAAGAAGAGTCACTATTGCGAACCATTGTCATACACAGGGCCAATCGCACTGGTGTCTTTTCCCAGCATGTACAGTGTATTGGACTGAAGAGGTTGTACTGTTCTTGTCAGTTTCCTAAGCAGAATTGAACTAAATATGGCCCATGGGTGTAGGAAGCACAGTTCTTTTGTTCTGAGCAAGCTCACTGTTCTGGCACTATGGGAAACACAGTAGAGTAGAAGAGTGCTCTTTTCTCAAAAGCAGAGTGTGTTTCTTGTAAGGCGAGTTAGCGTTTGTTTGCCAGTCCTAAATGGAGTTGAATCACATGCAGTTTTTGGTCCTACGAGCAAGAGTTGTTTTCTGGTAAGGAAAGTTACTATTGCGCTCTCATTGCCATACACAATGAAAATAGCTCTCGCGTCTGTTCCCAGAATGTACAGTGTATTGGACTGAAGAGAATCTACTGTTCTTGTCAGTTTCCTAAGCAGAATTGAACTAAATATGGCCCGTGTGTGTAGGAAGCACAGTTCTTTTGTTCTAAGCAAGCTCACTGTCTGGCCCGGTAGGAAACACAGTAGAGTAGAACAGTGCTCTTTTCTCAAAAGCAGAGTGTGTTTCTTGTAAGGCCAGCTAGCGTTTGTTTCCCAGTCCTAAATGGAGTTGAATCAAATGCAGTTTTTGGTCCTATGAGCAAGAGTTGTTTTCTGGTAAGGAAAGTCACTATTGTGCTCCCATTGCCATACACAGTGCAAATAGCACTGGCATCTGCTCCCAGCAACTACAGTGTATTGGACTGAAGAGGAGCTACTGATCTTGGCAGTTTCCTAAGCAGAGTTGAACTAGATATGGCCCGTGTGTGTAGGAAGCACAGTTCTTTTGTTCTGAGCAAGCTCACTGTTCTGGCACTATGGGAAACACAGTAGAGTAGAAGAGTGCTCTTTTCTCAAAAGCAGAGTGTGTTTCTTGTAAGGCGAGCTAGCGTTTGTTTCCCAGTCCTAAATGGAGTTGAATCACATGCAGTTTTTGGTCCTACGAGCAAGAGTTGTTTTCTGGTAAGGAAAGTCACTATTGCGCTCCCATTGCCATACACAGTGCAAATAGCTCTCGCGTCTGTTCCCAGCAAGTACAGTGTATTGGACTGAAGAGGAGCTACTGTTCTTGTCAGTTTCCTAAGCAGAGTTGAACTAGATATGGCCCGTGTGTTTAGGAAGCACAGTTCTTTTGTTCTGAGCAAGCTCACTGTTCAGACACCATAGGAAACACAGTAGAGTAGAAGAGTGCTCTTTTCTCAAAAGCAGAGAGTGTTTCTTGTAAGGCGAGGTAGCGTTTGTTTCCCAGTCCTAAATGGAGATGAATCACATGCAGTTTTTGGTCCTACGACCAAGAGTTGTTTTCTGGTAAGGAAAGTCACTATTGCGCTCCCATTGCCATACAGAGTGCAAATAGCTCTCGCGTCTGTTCCCAGCAAGTACAGAGTATTGGACTGAAGAGGATCTACTGTTCCTGTCAGTTTTCTAAGCAGAGTTGAACTAGATATGGCCTGTGTGTGTAGGAAGCACAGTTCTTTTGTTCTGCCCAAGCTCACTGTTCTGACCCTATAGGAAACACAGTAGAGTAGAAGAGTGCTCTTTTCTCAAAAGCAGAGTGCGTTTCTTTTAACGCAACTTAGTGTTTGTTTCCCAGTCCTACATGGAGTTGAATCCCATGCAGTTTCTGGTCCTATGAGCAAGAGTTATTTTCTGGTAAAAAAAGAGTCACTATTGCGCTCCCATTGCCATACAAAGTGCAAATAGCCCTCGTGTCTGTTCCCAGAAGTACAGTGTATTGGACTTAAGAGGAGCTACTGTTCTTGTCAGTTTCCTAAGCAGTGTTGTACTAGATATGGCCCGAGTGTGTAGGAAGCACAGTTCTTTTGTTCTGAGCAAGCTCACTGTTCTGGTCCCATAGGAAACACAGTAGAGTAGAAGAGTGCTCTTTTCTCAAAAACAGAGTGTGTTTCTTGTAAGGCGAGCTAGCGTTTGTTTCCCAGTCCTAAATGGAGTTGAATCACATGCAGTTTCTGGTCCTATGCGCAAGAGTTGTTTTCTGGTAAGAAGAGTCACTATTGCGCTCCCATTGTTATACACAGGGCAAGTAGCACTCGTGTCTGTTCCCCGCAAGTACAGTGTATTGGACTGAAGAAGAGCTACTGTTCTTGTCAGTTTCCTAAGCACAGTTGAACTAGACATGGCACGTGTGTGTCGGAAGCACAGTTCATTTGTTCTGAGCAAGCTCACTGTTCTGGCCCTATACGAAAAATAGTAGAGTAGAAGAATGCTCATTTCTCAAAAGCAGAGTGTGTTTCTTTTAAGGCGAGTTAGTGTTTGTTTGCCAGTCCTACATGGAGTTGAATCCAATGCAGTTTCTGGTTCTAGGAGCAAGAGTTATTTTCTGGTAAAAAGAGTCACTATTGAGAACCCATTGCCATACACAGTGCAAATAGCACTCGCGTCTGTTCCCAGCAAGTACAGTGTATTGGACTGAAGAGGAGCTACTGTTCTTGTCAGTTTCCTAAGCAGTGTTGAAATAGATATGGCCCATGTGTGTAGGAAGCACAGTTCTTTTATTCTGAGCAAGCTCACTGTGCTGGTTCCATAGGAAACACAGTAGAGTAGAAGAGTGCTCTTTTCTCAAAAGCAGAGTGTGTTTCTTGTAAGGCAAGTTACTGTTTGTTTCCCAGTCCTACATGGAGTTGAATCACATGCAGTTTCTGGTCCTACGACAAGACTTGTTTTCTGGTAAGAAGAGTCACTATTGCGCTCCCATTGCCATACACAGGGCAAATAGCACTCGTGTCTGTTCCCAGCAAGTACAGTGTATTGGACTGAAGAGGAACTACTGTTCTTGTAAGTTTCTAAGCAGAGTTGAACTAGATATGGCCCCTGTGTTTAGGAAGCACAGTTCTTTTGTTCTGAGCAAGCTCACTGTTCGGACTCTATGAGAAACACAGTGAAGCAGAAGAGTGCTCTTTTCTTAAAAGCAGAGTGTGTTTCTTGTAAGGCGAACTAGCGTTTGTTTCCCAGTCCTAAATGGAGTTGAATCACATGCAGTTTTTGGTCCTACGAGCAAGAGTTGTTTTCTGGTCAGGAAAGTCACTATTGCGTTCCCATTGCCATACACAGTGCAAAGAGCACTCGCGTCTGTTCCCAGCAAGTACAGTGTATTGGACTGAAGAGGAGCTACTCTTCTTGTCAGTTTCCTAAGCAGAGTTGAACTAGATATGGCCCATGTGTGTAGGAAACACAGTTCTTTTGTTCTGAGCAAGCTCACTGTTAGGACCCCATAGGAAACACAGTAGAGCAGAAGAGTGCTCTTTTCTCAAAAGCAGAGTGTGTTTCTTGTAAGGCGAGCTAGCGTTTGATTCCCAGTCCTAAATGGAGTTGAATCACATGCAGTCTCTGGTCCTACAACAAGAGTTGTTTTATGGTAAGAAGAGTCACTATTGCGCTCCCATTGTCATACACAGGGCAAATAGCACTGGCGTCTGTTCCCAGCATGTACAGTGTATTGGACTGAAGAGGAGCTACTGTTCCTGTCAGTTTCCTAAGCAGAGTTGAACTAGATATGGCCCGTGTGTGTAGGAAGCACAGTTCTTTTGTTCTGAGCAAGCTCACTGTTAGGACCCCATAGGAAACACAGTAGAGTAGAAGAGTGCTCTTTTCTCAAAAGCAGTGTGTATTTCTTGTAAGGCGAGCTAGCGTTTGTTTCCCAGTCCTAAATGGAGTTGAATCACATGTAGTTTTTGTTCCTACGAGCAAGAGTTGTTTTCTGGTAAGGAAAGTCACTATTTTGCTCCCTTTGCCATACACAGTGCAAATAGCTCTCGCGTCTGTTCCCAGCAAGTGCAGTGTATTGGACTGAAGAAGAGCTACTGTTCTTGTCAGTTTCCTAAGAACAGTTGAACTTGATATGGCACGTGTGTGTCGGAAGCACACTTCTTTTGTTCTGAACCAGCTCACTGTTCTGGCCCTATACAAAAAACAGTAGAGTAGAAGAATGCTCATTTCTCAAAAGAAGAGTGTGTTTCTTTTAAGGCGATTTAGTGTTTGTTTCCAGTTCCTACATGGAGTTGAATCCCATATAGTTTCTGATCCTACGAGCAAGAGTTATTTTCTGGTAAAAAGGGTCACTATTAAGAACCCATTGCCATACACATTGCAAATAGCACTGGCGTCTGTTTCCAGAAAGTACAGTGTATTGGACTGAAGAAGAGCTACTGTTCTTGTCAGTTTCCTAAGCAGGGTTGAAATAGATATGGCCCGTGTGTCTAGGAAGCACAGTTCTTTTGTTCTGAGCAAGTTCACTGTTCTGGTTCCATAGGAAACACAGTAGAGTAGAAGAGTGCTCTTTTCTCAAAAGCAGAGTGTGTTTCTTGTAAGGCGAGTTACTGTTTGTTTCCCAGTCCTACATGGAGTTGGATCCCATGCAGTTTCTGGTCCTACGAGCAAGAGTTATTTTCTGGTAAAAAGAGTCACTATTGCGCTCCCATTGCCATACACAGTGCAAATAGCACTGTCGTCAGTTCCCAGCAAGTACAGTGTATTGGACTGAAGAGGAGCTACTGTTCTTGTCAGTTTCCTAAGCAGAATTGAACTCTATATGGCCCGTGTGTGTAGAAAGCACAGTTCTTTTGTTCTGAGCAAGCTCACTATTCTGGCCCTATAGGAAACACAGTACAGTAGAAGAGTGCTCTTTTCTCAAAAGCAGAGTGTGTTTGTTGTAAGGCGAGCTAGCGTTTGTTTCCCATTCCTAAATGGAGTTGAATCACATGCAGTTTTTTGTCCTACGAGGAAGAGTTGTTTTCTGGTAAGGAAAGTCACTATTGCGCTCCCATTGCCATACACAGTGCAAATAGCTCTCGCGTCTGTTCCCAGCAAGTACAGTGTATTGGACTGAAGAGGAGCTACTGTTCTTGTCAGTTTCCTAAGCAAAGTTGAACTAGATATGGCCCTGTGTGTAGGAAGCACAGTTCTTTTGTTCTGAGCAAGCTCACTGTTCGGACCCCATAGGAAACACAGTAGAGTAGAAGTGTGCTCTTTTCTGAAAAGCAGAGTGTGTTTCTTGTAAGGGGAGCTAGCGTTTGTTTCCCAGTCCTAAATGGAGTTGAATCACATGCAGTTTTTGGTCCTACGAGCAAGAGTTGTTTTCTGGTAAGAAGAGTCACTATTGAGAACCCATTGCCATACACAGTGCAAATAGCACTCGTGTCTGTTCCCAGCAAGTACAGTGTATTGGACTGAAGAGGAGCTACTGTTCTTGTCAGTTTCCTAAGCAGTGTTGATATAGATATGGCCCGTGTGTGTAGGAAGCACAGTTCTTTTGTTCTGAGCAAGCTCACTGTTCTGGTTCCATAGGAAACACAGTAGAGTAGAAGAGTGCTCTTTTCTCAAAAGCAGAGTGTGTTTCTTGTAAGGCGAGTTACTGTTTGTTTCCCAGTTCTACATGGAGTTGGATCCCATGCAGTTTCTGGTCCTACGAGCAAGAGTTATTTTCTGGTAAAAAGAGTTACTATTGCGCTCCCATTGCCATACACAGTGCAAAAAGCACTGTCGTCTCTTCCCAGCAAGTACAGTGTATTGGACTGAAGAGGAGCTACTGTTCTCATCAGTTTCCTATGCAGAACTGAACTATATATGGCCCGTGTGTGTAGGAAGCACAGTTCTTTTGTTCTGAGCAAGCTCACTGTTCTGGAACTATGGGAAACACAGTAGAGTAGAAGAGTGCTCTTTTCTCAAAAGCAGAGTGTGTTTCTTCTAAGGCTAGCTAGCGTTTGTTTCCCAGTCCTAAATGGAGTTGAATCACATGCAGTTTTTTGTCCTACGAGGAAGAGTTGTTTTATGGTAAGAAGAGTCACTATTGCGCTCCAATTGTCATACACAGGGCAAATAGCACTGGCGTCTGTTCCCAGCAAGTACAGTGTATTGGACTGAAGAGGAGCTACTGTTCCTGTCAGTTTCCTAAGCAGAGTTGAACTAGATATGGCCCGTGTGTGTAGGAAGCACAGTTCTTTTGTTCTGAGCAAGCTCACTGTTCGGACCCCATAGAAAACACAGTAGAGTAGGAGAGTGCTCTTTTATCAAAAGCAGTGTGTATTTCTTGTAAGGCGAGCTAGCGTTTGTTTCCCAATCCTAAATGGAGTTGAATCACATGCAGTTTTTGTTCCTACGAGCAAGAGTTGTTTTCTGGTAAGGAAAGTCACTATTGTGCTCCCATTGCCATACACAGTGCAAATAGCTCTCGCGTCTGTTCCCAGCAAGTACAGTGTATTGGACTGAAGAGGAGCTACTGTTCTTGTCAGTTTCCTAAGCAGAGTTGAACTAGATATGGCCCGTGTGTGTAGGAAGCACCGTTCTTTTGTTCTGAGTAAGCTCACTCTTCGGACCCCATAGGAAACACAGTAGAGTAGAAGTGTGCTCTTTTCTCAAAAGCAGAGTGTGTTTCTTGTAAGGCGAGCTAGCGTTTGTTTCCCAGTCCTAAATGGAGTTGAATCACATGCAGTTTTTTGTCCTACGAGGAAGAGTTGTTTTATGGTAAGAAGAGTCACTATTGCGCTCCAATTGTCATACACAGGGCAAATAGCACTGGCGTCTGTTCCCAGCAAGTACAGTGTATTGGACTGAAGAGGAGCTACTGTTCCTGTCAGTTTCCTAAGCAGAGTTGAACTAGATATGGCCCGTGTGTGTAGGAAGCACAGTTCTTTTGTTCTGAGCAAGCTCACTGTTCGGACCCCATAGAAAACACAGTAGAGTAGGAGAGTGCTCTTTTATCAAAAGCAGTGTGTATTTCTTGTAAGGCGAGCTAGCGTTTGTTTCCCAATCCTAAATGGAGTTGAATCACATGCAGTTTTTGTTCCTACGAGCAAGAGTTGTTTTCTGGTAAGGAAAGTCACTATTGTGCTCCCATTGCCATACACAGTGCAAATAGCTCTCGCGTCTGTTCCCAGCAAGTACAGTGTATTGGACTGAAGAGGAGCTACTGTTCTTGTCAGTTTCCTAAGCAGAGTTGAACTAGATATGGCCCGTGTGTGTAGGAAGCACCGTTCTTTTGTTCTGAGTAAGCTCACTCTTCGGACCCCATAGGAAACACAGTAGAGTAGAAGTGTGCTCTTTTCTCAAAAGCAGAGTGTGTTTCTTGTAAGGCGAGCTAGCGTTTGTTTCCCAGTCCTAAATGGAGTTGAATCACATGCAGTTTTTGGTCCTACGAGCTAGAGTTGTTTTCTGGTAAGAAGAGTCACTATTGCGCTCCCATTGTCATACACAGGGCAAATAGCACTCGCGTCTGTTCCCAGCAAGTACAGTGTATTGGACTGAAGAAGAGCTACTGTTCTTGTCAGTTTCCTAAGCACAGTTGAACTAGATATGGCACGTGTGTGTAGGAAGCACAGTTCTTTTGTTCTGAACAAGCTCACTGTTCTGGCCCTATACGAAAAACAGTAGAGTAGAAGAATGCTCATTTCTCAAAAGCAGAGTGTGTTTCTTTTAAGGCGAGTTAGTGTTTGTTTCCCAGTCCTACATAGAGTTGAATCCCATATAGTTTCTGATCCTAAGAGCAAGAGTTATTTTCCGGTAAAAAGAGTCACTATTGAGAACCCATTGCCATACACATTGCAAATAGCACTGGCGTCTGTTTCCAGAAAGTACAGTGTATTGGACTGAAGAGGAGCTACTGTTCTTGTCAGTTTCCTAAGCAGTGTTGAAATAGATATGGCCCGTGTATGTAGGAAGCACAGTTCTTTTGTTCTGAGCAAGCTCACTGTTCTGGTTCCATAGGAAACACAGTAGAGTAGAAGAGTGCTCTTTTCTCAAAAGCAGACTGTGTTTTTTGTAAGGCGAGTTACTGTTTGTTTCCCAGTCCTACATGGAGTTGGATCCCATGCAGTTTCTGGTCCTACGAGCAAGAGTTATTTTCTGGTAAAAAGCGTCACTATTGCGCTCCCATTGCCATACACAGTTCAAATAGCACTGTCATCTGTTCCCAGCAAGTACAGTTTATTGGACTGAAGGGGAGCTACTGTCTTGTCAGTTTCCTAAGCAGAATTGAACTATATATGGCCCGTGTGTGTAGAAAGCACAGTTCTTTTGTTCTGAGCAAGCTCACTATTCTGGCCCTATAGGAAACACAGTAGAGTAGAAGAGTGCTCTTTTCTCAAAAGCAGAGTGTGTTTCTTGTAAGGCGAGCTAGCGTTTGTTTCCCAGTCTTAAGTGGAGTTGAATCACATGCAGTTTTTTGTCCTACGAGGAAGAGTTGTTTTCTGGTAAGGAAAGTCACTATTGCGCTCCCATTGCCATACACAGTGCAAATAGCACTCGCGTGTGTTCCCAGCAAGTACAGTGTATTGGACTGAAGAGGAGCTACCGTTCTTGTCAGTTTCCTAAGCAGAGTTGAACTAGATATGGCCCGTGTGTGTAGGAAGCACAGTTCTTTTGTTCTGAGCAAGCTCACTGTTCGGACCCCATAGGAAACACAGTAGAGCAGAAGAGTGCTCTTTTCTCAGAAGCAGAGTGTTTTTCTTGTAAGGTGAGCTAGCGTTTGATTTCCAGACCTAAATGGAGTTGAATCACATGCAGTCTCTGGTCCTACAACAAGAGTTGTGTTATGGTAAGAAGAGTCACTATTGCGCTCCCATTGTCATACACAGGGCAAATAGCACTGGCGTCTGTTCCCAGCATGTACAGTGTATTGGACTGAAGAGGATCTACAGTTCTTGTCAGTTTCCTAAGCAGAGTTGAACTAGATATGGCCCGTGTGTGTAGGAAGCACAGTTCTTTTGTTCTGAGCAAGCTCACTGTTCGGACCCCATTGAAAACACAGTAGAGTAGGAGAGTGCTCTTTTCTCAAAAGCAGTGTGTATTTCTTGTAAGGCGAGCTAGCGTTTGTTTCCCAATCCTAAATGGAGTTGAATCACATGCAGTTTTTATTCCTACGAGCAAGAGTTGTTTTCTGGTAAGGAAAGTCACTATTTCGCTCCCATTGCCATACACAGTGCAAATAGCTCTCGCGTCTGTTCCCAGCAAGTACAGTGTATTGGACTGAAGAGGAGCTACTGTTCTTGTCAGTTTCCTAAGCAAAGTTGAACTAGATATGGCCCTGTGTGTAGGAAGCACAGTTCTTTTGTTCTGAGCAAGCTCACTGTTCGGACCCCATAGGAAACACAGTAGAGTAGAAGTGTGCTCTTTTCTCAAAAGCAGAGTGTGTTTCTTGTAACGGGAGCTAGCGTTTGTTTCCCAGTCCTAAATGGAGTTGAATCACATGCAGTTTTTGTTCCTACGAGCAAGAGTTGTTTTCTGGTAAGAAGAGTCACTATTGAGAACCCATTGCCATACACAGTGCAAATAGCACTCGCGTCTGTTCCCAGCAAGTACAGTGTATTGGACTGAAGAGGAGCTACTGTTCTTGTCAGTTTCCTAAGGAGTGTTGATATAGATATGGCCCGTGTGTGTAGGAAGCACAGTTCTTTTGTTCTGAGCAAGCTCACTGTTCTGGTTCCATAGGAAACACAGTAGAGTAGAAGAGTGCTCTTTTCTCAAAAGGAGAGTGTGTTTCTTGTAAGGCGAGTTACTGTTTGTTTCCCAGTTCTACATGGAGTTGGATCCCATGCAGTTTCTGGTCCTACGAGCAAGAGTTATTTTCTGGTAAAAAGAGTTACTATTGGCTCCCATTGCCATACACAGTGCAAATAGCACTGTCGTCTGTTCCCAGCAAGTACAGTGTATTGGACTGAAGAGGAGCTACTGTTCTCGTCAGTTTCCTATGCAGAACTGAACTATATATGGCCCGTGTGTAGGAAGCACAGTTCTTTTGTTCTGAGCAAGCTCACTGTTCTGGCACTATGGGAAACACTGTAGAGTAGAAGAGTGCTCTTTTCTCAAAAGCAGAGTGTGTTTCTTCTAAGGCTAGCTAGCGTTTGTTTCCCAGTCCTAAATGGAGTTGAATCACATGCAGTTTTTTGTCCTACGAGGAAGAGTTGTTTTCTGGTAAGAAGAGTCACTATTGAGAACCCATTGCCATATACAGTGCAAATAGCACTGGCGTCTGTTCCCAGCAAGTACAGTGTATTGGACTGAAGAGGAGCTACTGTTCCTGTCAGTTTCCTAAGCAGAGTTGAACTAGATATGGCCCGTGTGTGTAGGAAGCACAGTTCTTTTGTTCTGAGCAAGCTCACTGTTCGGACCCCATAGAAAACACAGTAGAGTAGGAGAGTGCTCTTCTGTCAAAAGCAGTGTGTATTTCCTGTAAGGCGAGCTAGCGTTTGTTTCCCAATCCTAAATGGAGTTGAATCACATGCAGTTTTTGTTCCTACGAGCAAGAGTTGTTTTCTGGTAAGGAAAGTCACTATTGTGCTCCCATTGCCATACACAATGCAAATAGCTCTCGCGTCTGTTCCCAGCAAGTACAGTGTATTGGACTGAAGAGGAGCTACTGTTCTTGTCAGTTTCCTAAGCAGAGTTGAACTAGATATGGCCCGTGTGTGTAGGAAGCACCGTTCTTTTGTTCTGAGTAAGCTCACTCTTCGGACCCCATAGGAAACACAGTAGAGTAGAAGTGTGCTCTTTTCTCAAAAGCAGAGTGTGTTTCTTGTAAGGCGAGCTAGCGTTTGTTTCCCAGTCCTAATTGGAGTTGAATCACATGCAGTTTTTGGTCCTACGAGCAAGAGTTGTTTTCTGGTAAGAAGAGTCACTGTTGCGCTCCCATTGTCATACACAGGGCAAATAGCACTCGCGTCTGTTCCCAGCAAGTACAGTGTATTGGACTGAAGAAGAGCTACTGTTCTTGTCAGTTTCCTAAGCACAGTTGAACTAGATATGGCACGTGTGTGTAGGAAGCACAGTTCTTTTGTTCTGAACAAGCTCACTGTTCTGGCCCTATACGAAAAACAGTAGAGTAGAAGAATGCTCATTTCTCAAAAGCAGAGTGTGTTTCTTTTAAGGCGAGTTAGTGTTTGTTTCCCAGTCCTACATAGAGTTGAATCCCATATAGTTTCTGATCCTACGAGCAAGAGTTATTTTCCGGTAAAAAGAGTCACTATTGAGAACCCATTGCCATACACATTGCAAATAGCACTGGCGTCTGTTTCCAGAAAGTACAGTGTATTGTACTGAAGAGGAGCTACTGTTCTTGTCAGTTTCCTAAGCAGTGTTGAAATAGATATGGCCCGTGTATGTAGGAAGCACAGTTCTTTTGTTCTGAGCAAGCTCACTGTTCTGGTTCCATAGGAAACACAGTAGAGTAGAAGAGTGCTCTTTTCTCAAAAGCAGACTGTGTTTTTTGTAAGGCGAGTTACTGTTTGTTTCCCAGTCCTACATGGAGTTGGATCCCATGCAGTTTCTGGTCCTACGAGCAAGAGTTATTTTCTGGTAAAAAGCGTCACTATTGCGCTCCCATTGCCATACACAGTTCAAATAGCACTGTCGTCTGTTCCCAGCAAGTACAGTTTATTGGACTGAAGGGGAGCTACTGTCTTGTCAGTTTCCTAAGCAGAATTGAACTATATATGGCCCGTGTGTGTAGAAAGCACAGTTCTTTTGTTCTGAGCAAGCTCACTATTCTGGCCCTATAGGAAACACAGTAGAGTAGAAGAGTGCTCTTTTCTCAAAAGCAGAGTGTGTTTCTTGTAAGGCGAGCTAGCGTTTGTTTCCCAGTCCTAAGTGGAGTTGAATCACATGCAGTTTTTTGTCCTACGAGGAAGAGTTGTTTTCTGGTAAGGAAAGTCACTATTGCGCTCCCATTGCCATACACAGTGCAAATAGCACTCGCGTGTGTTCCCAGCAAGTACAGTGTATTGGACTGAAGAGGAGCTACCGTTCTTGTCAGTTTCCTAAGCAGAGTTGAACTAGATATGGCCCGTGTGTGTAGGAAGCACAGTTCTTTTGTTCTGAGCAAGCTCACTGTTCGGACCCCATAGGAAACACAGTAGAGCAGAAGAGTGCTCTTTTCTCAGAAGCAGAGTGTGTTTCTTGTAAGGTGAGCTAGCGTTTGATTTCCAGACCTAAATGGAGTTGAATCACATGCAGTCTCTGGTCCTACAACAAGAGTTGTGTTATGGTAAGAAGAGTCACTATTGCGCTCCCATTGTCATACACAGGGCAAATAGCACTGGCGTCTGTTCCCAGCATGTACAGTGTATTGGACTAAAGAGGATCTACAGTTCTTGTCAGTTTCCTAAGCAGAGTTGAACTAGATATGGCCCATGTGTGTAGGAAGCACAGTTCTTTTGTTCTGAGCAAGCTCACTGTTCTGGCCCTATAGGAAACACAGAAGAGTAGAAGAGTGCTCTTTTCTCAAAAGCAGAGTGTGTTTCTTGTAAGGTGAGCTAGCGTTTGTTTCCCAGTCCTAAATGGAGTTGAATCACATGCAGTTTTTTGTCCTACGAGGAAGAGTTGTTTTCTGGTAAGGAAAGTCACTATTGTGCTCCCATTGCCATACACAGTGCAAATAGCACTGGCGTCTGTTCCCAGCAAGTACAGTGTATTGGACTGAGGAGCTACTGTTCTTGTCAGTTTTCTAAGCAGAGTTGAAGTAGATATGGCCCGTGTGTTTAGGAAGCACAGTTCTTTTGTTCTGAGCAAGCTCACTTTTCGGACCCCATAGGAAAAACAGTAGAGTAGAAGTGTGCTCTTTTCTCAAAAGCAGAGTGTGTTTCTTGTAAGGCGAGCTAGTGTTTGTTTCCCAGTCCTAAATGGAGTTGAATCACATGCAGTTTCTGGTCCTACGAGCAAGAGAGGTTTTCTGGTAAGATGAGTCACTATTGCACTCCCATTGTCATACACAGGGCAAATAGCACTCGCCTCTGTTCCCAGCAAATACAGTGTATAGGACTGAAGAAGAGCTACTGTTCTTGTCAGTTTCCTAAGCACAGTTGAACTAGATATGGCACGTGTGTGTAGGAAGCACAGTTCTTTTGTTCTGAAAAAGCTCACTGTTGTGGCCCTATACGAAAAACAGTAGAGTAGAAGAATGCTCATTTCTCAAAAGCAGAGTGTGTTTCTTGTAAGGCGAGCTAGCGTTTGTTTCCCAGTCCTAAATGGAGTTGAATCACATGCAGTTTCTGGTCCTATGAGCAAGAGGTGTTTTCTGGTAAGAAGAGTCACTATTGCGCTCCCAATGTCATACAAAGGGCAAATAGCACTGGCGTCTGTTCCCAGCATGTACAGTGTATTAGACTGAAGAGCATCTACTGTTCTTGTCAGTTTCCTAAGCATAATTGAACTAGATATGGCCCTGTGTGTAGGAAGCACAGTTCTTTTGTTCTGAGCAAGCTCACTGTTCTGGCCCTATAGGAAACACAGTAGAGTAGAAGAGTGCTCTATTCTCAAACGCAGAGTGTGTTTCTTGTAAGGCGAGCTAGCGTTTGTTTCCCAGTCCTAAATGGAGTTGAATCACATGCAGTTTTTGGTCCTACGAGCAAGAGTTGTTTTCTGGTAAGGAAAGTCACTATTGCGCTCCCATTGCCATACACTGTGCAAATAGCTCTCACGTCTGTTCCCAGCAAGTACAGTGTATTGGACTGAAGAGGAGCTACTCTTCTTGTCAGTTTTCTAAGCAGAGTTGAACTAGATATGGCCCTTGTGTTTAGGAAGCACAGTTCTTTTGTTCTGAGCAAGCTCACTTTTCGGACCCCATAGGAAACACAGTAGAGTAGAAGAGTGCTCTTTTCTCAAAAGCAGAGTGTGTTTCTTGTAAGGCGAGCTAGCATTTGTTTCCCATTTCTAAATGGAGTTGAATCACATGCAGTTTCTGGTCCTACGAGCAAGAGATGTTTTCTGGTAAGATGAGTCACTATTGCACTCCCATTGTCATACACAGGGCAAATAGCACTGGCGTCTGTTCCCAGCATGTACAGTGTATTGGACTGAAGAGGATCTACTGTTCTTGTCAGTGTCCTAAGAAGAATTGAACTAGATATGTCCCGTTTTGTAGGAAGCACAGTTCATTTGTTCTGAGCAAGCTCACTGTTCGGACCCCATAGGAAACACAGTAGAGTAGAAGTGTGCTCTTTTCTCAAAAGCAGAGTGTCTTTTTTGTAAGGCGAGCTAGAGTTTGTTTCCCAATCCTAAATGGAGTTGAATCACATGCAGTTTCTGGTCCTACGAGCAAGAGATGTTTTCTGGTAAGATGAGTCACTATTGTGCTCCCATTGTCATACACAGGTTAAATAGCACTGGCGTCTGTTCCCAGCATGTACAGTGTATTGGACTGAAGAGGATCTACTGTTCTTGTCAGTTTCCTAAGCAGAATTGAACTAGACATGTCCCGTGTTGTAGGAAGCACAGTTCATTTGTTCTGAGCAAGCTCACTGTTCGGACCCCATAGGAAACACAGTAGAGTATAAGAGTGCTCTTTTCTCAAAAGTAGAGTGTGTTTCTTGTAAGGCGAGCTAGCGTTTGTTTCGCAGTCCTAAATGGAGTTGAATCACATGCAGTTTTTGGTCCTACGAGCAAGAGTTGTTTTCTGGTAAGAAGAGTCACTACTGTGCTCCCATTGTCATACACAGGGCAAATAGCACTGTTGCCTATCCCAGCAAGTACAGTGTATTGGACTGAAGAAAATCTACAGTTCTTGTCAGTTTCCTAAGCAGAGTTGAACTAGATATGGCCCGTGTGTGTAGGAAGCACAGTTCTTTTGTTTTGAGCAAGCTCACTGTTCTGGCCCTATAGGAAACACAGTAGAGTAGAAGAGTGCTCTTTTCTCAAAAGCAGAGTTTGTTTCTTGTAAGGCGAGCTAGTGTTTGTTTCCCAGTCCTAAATGGAGTTGAATCACATGCAGTTTTTGGTCCTACGAGCAAGAGTTGTTTTCTGGTAAGGAAAGTCAGTATTGCGCTCCCATTGCCATACACAGGGCTATAGCACTTGCGTGTGTTCCCAGCAAGAACCGTGTATTGGACTGAAGAGGAGCTACTGTTCTTGTCAGTTTCCTAAGCAGAGTTTAACTAGATATGGCCCGTGTGTGTAGGAAGCACAGTTCTTTGTTCTGAGCAAGCTCACTGTTCGGACTCATAGGAAACACAGTAGTGTAGAAGAGTGCTCTTTTCTCAAAAGCAGAGTGTGTTTCTTGTAAGGCGAGTTACTGTTTGTTTCCCAGTCCTACATGGAGTTGGATCCCATGTAGTTTCTGGTCCTACAAGCAAGAGTTATTTTCTGGTAAAAAGAGTCACTATTGTGCTCCCTTTGCCATACACAGTGCAAATAGCACTGTCGTCTGTTCCCAGCAAGTACAGTGTATTGGACTGAAGAGGAGCTACTGTTCTCGTCAGTTTCCTAAGCAGAATTGAACTATATATGGCCCGTGTGTGTAGGAAGCACAGTTCTTTTGTTCTGAGCAAGCTCACTGTTCTGGCCCTATAGGAAACACAGAAGAGTAGAGGAGTGCTCTTTTCTCAAAAGCAGAGTGTGTTTCTTGTAAGGCGAGCTAGTGTTTGTTTCCCAGTCCTAAATGGAGTTGAATCACATGCAGTTTTTTGTCCTACGAGGAAGAGTTGTTTTCTGGTAAGGAAAGGCACTATTGCGCTCCCATTGCCATACACAGTGCAAATAGCACTGGCGTCTGTTCCCAGCAAGTACAGTGTATTGGACTGAGGAGCTACTGTTCTTGTCAGTTTTCTTAGCAGAGTTGAACTAGATATGGCCCGTGTGTTTAGGATGCACAGTTCTTTTGTTCTGAGCAAGCTCACTTTTCGGACCCCATAGGAAACACAGTAGAGTAGAAGTGTGCTCTTTTCTCAAAAGCAGAGTGTGTTTCTTGTAAGGCGAGCTAGCGTTTGTTTCCCAGTCCTAAATGGAGTTGAATCACATGCAGTTTCTGGTCCTACGAGCAAGAGAGGTTTTCTGGTAAGATGAGTCACTATTGCACTCCCATTGTCATACACAGGGCAAATAGCACTGGCGTCTGTTCCCAGCATGTACAGTGTATTGGACTGAAGAGGATCTACTGTTCTTGTCAGTTTCCTCAGCAGAATTGAACTAGATATGTCCCGTGTTGTAGAAAGCACAGTTCATTTGTTCTGAGCAAGCTCACTGTTCGGACCCCATAGGAAACACAGTAGAGTAGAAGTGTGCTCTTTTCTCAAAAGCAGAGTGTGTTTCTTGTAAGGCGAGCTAGCGTTTGTTTCCCATCCTAAATGGAGTTGAATCACATGCAGGTTTGGTCCTACGAGCAAGAGTTGTTTTCTGGTAAGAATTGTCACTATTGCACTCCCATTGTCATACACAGGGCAAATAGCACTCGCCTCTGTTCCCAGCAAGTACAGTGTATAGGACTGAAGAAGAGCTACTGTTCTTGTCAGTTTCCTAAGCACAGTTGAACTAGATATGGCACGTGTGTGTAGGAAGCACAGTTCTTTTGTTCTGAAAAAGCTCACTGTTGTGGCCCTATACGAAAAACAGTGGAGTAGAAGAATGCTCATTTCTCAAAAGCAGAGTGTGTTTCTTGTAAGGCGAGCTAGCGTTTGTTTCCCAGACCTAAATGGAGTTGAATCACATGCAGTTTCTGGTCCTATGAGCAAGAGGTGTTTTCTGGTAAGAAGAGTCACTATTGCGCTCCCAATGTCATACAAAGGGCAAATAGCACTGGCATCTGTTCCCAGCATGTACAGTGTATTAGACTGAAGAACATCTACTGTTCTTGTCAGTTTCCTAAGCATAATTGAACTAGATATGGCCCTGTGTGTAGGAAGCACAGTTCTTTTGTTCTGAGCAAGCTCACTCTTCTGGCACTAATGGAAACACAGTAGAGTAGAAGAGTGCTCTATTCTCAAACGCAGAGTGTGTTTATTGTAAGGCGAGCTAGCGTTTGTTTCCCAGTCCTAAATGGAGTTTAATCACATGCAGTTTTTGGTCCTACGAGCAAGAGTTGTTTTCTGGTAAGGAAAGTCACTATTGCGCTCCCATTGCCATACACTGTGCAAATAGCTCTCACGTCTGTTCCCAGCAAGTACAGTGTATTGGACTGAAGAGGAGCTACTGTTCTTGTCAGTTTTCTAAGCAGAGTTGAACTAGATATGGCCCTTGTGTTTAGGAAGCACAGTTCTTTTGTTCTGAGCAAGCTCACTTTTCGGACCCCATAGGAAACACAGTAGAGTAGAAGAGTGCTCTTTTCTCAAAAGCAGAGTGTGTTTCTTGTAAGGCGAGCTAGCATTTGTTTCCCATTTCTAAATGGAGTTGAATCACATGCAGTTTCTGGTCCTACGAGCAAGAGATGTTTTCTGGTAAGATGAGTCACTATTGCACTCCCATTGTCATACACAGGGCAAATAGCACTGGCGTCTGTTCCCAGCATGTACAGTGTATTGGACTGAAGAGGATCTACTGTTCTTGTCAGTGTCCTAAGAAGAATTGAACTAGATATGTCCCGTGTTGTAGGAAGCACAGTTCATTTGTTCTGAGCAAGCTCACTGTTCGGACCCCATAGGAAACACAGTAGAGTAGAAGTGTGCTCTTTTCTCAAAAGCAGAGTGTCTTTTTTGTAAGGCGAGCTAGAGTTTGTTTGCCAGTCCTAAATGGAGTTGAATCACATGCAGTTTCTGGTCCTACGAGCAAGAGATGTTTTCTGGTAAGATGAGTCACTATTGTGCTCCCATTGTCATACACAGGTTAAATAGCACTGGCGTCTGTTCCCAGCATGTACAGTGTATTGGACTGAAGAGGATCTACTGTTCTTGTCAGTTTCCTAAGCAGAATTGAACTAGACATGTCCCGTGTTGTAGGAAGCACAGTTCATTTGTTCTGAGCAAGCTCACTGTTCGGACCCCATAGGAAACACAGTAGAGTAGAAGAGTGCTCTTTTCTCAAAAGTAGAGTGTGTTTCTTGTAAGGCGAGCTAGCGTTTGTTTCGCAGTCCTAAATGGAGTTGAATCACATGCAGTTTTTGGTCCTACGAGCAAGAGTTGTTTTCTGGTAAGAAGAGTCACTACTGTGCTCCCATTTTCATACACAGGGCAAATAGCACTGGCGTCTGTTCCCAGCATTTACAGTGTATTGGACTGAAGAGGATCTACTGTTCTTGTCAGTTTCCTAAGCAGAGTTTAACCAGATATGGCCCGTGTGTGTAGGAAGCACAGTTCTTTTGTTCTGAGCAAGCTCACTGTTCGGACCCCATGAGAAACACAGTGAAGCAGAAGTGTGCTCTTTTCTCAAAAGCAGAGTGTGTTTCTTGTAAGGCGAGCTAGCGTTTGTTTCCCAGTCCTAAATGGAGTTGAATCACATGCAATTTCTGGTCCTATGAGCAAAAGTTGTTTTCCGGTAAGAAGAGTCACTATTGCGCTCCCTTTTTCATATAAAGGGCAAATAGCACTGATGTCTGTTCCCAGCAAGTACAGTGTATTGGACTGAAGAAGAGCTACTGTTCTTGTCAGTTTCCTAAGCACAGTTGAACTAGATATGGCCGTGTGTGTAGGAAGCACAGTTTTTTGTTCTGAGCAAGCTCACTTCTCTGGCCCTATAGGAAACACAGTAAGGTAGAAGAGTGCTGTTTTCTCAAAAGCAGTGTGTGTTTCTTGTAAGGCGAGCTAGCGTTTGTTTCCCAGTCCGAAATGGAGTTGAATCACATGCAGATTCTGGTCCTATGAGCAAGAGGTGTTTTCTGGTAAGATGAGTCACTATTGCGCTCCCATTGTCATACACAGGGCAAATAGCACTGGCGTCTGTTCCCAGCAAGTACCATGTATTGATCTGAAGAGGATCTACTGTTCTTGTCTGTTTCCTAAGAATAATTGAACTAGATATGGCCGTGTGTGTAGGAAGCAAAGTTCTTTTGTTCTGAGCAAGCTCACTGTTTTGGCACTAAGGGAAACACAGTAGAGTAGAAGAGTGCTCTTTTCTCAAAAGCAGAGTGTGTTTCTTTTAATGTGAGCTAGCGTTTGTTTCCCAGTCCTAAATGGAGTTGAATCACATGCAGTTTTTGGTCCTACGAGCAAGAGTTGTTTTCTGGTAAGGAAAGTCAATATTTTGGTCCCATTGCCATACACAGTTCAAATAGCACTCGCGTCTGTTCCCAGCAAGTACAGTGTATTGGACTGAAGAGGAGCTACTGTTCTTGTCAGTTTCCTAAGCAGAATTGAACTAGATATGGCCGTGTGTGTAGGAAGCACAGTTCTTTTGTTCTGAGCAAGCTCACTGTTCTGGCACTATGGGAAACACAGTAGAGTAGAAGAGTGCTCTCTTCTCAAAAGTAGAGTGTGTTTCTTGTAAGGCGAGCTAGCGTTTGTTTCCCAGTCCTAAATGGAGTTGAATCCCATGCAGTTTGTGGTCCTACGAGCAAGAGTTGTTTTCTCTTAAGAAGAGTCACTATTGCGCTCCCATTGTCATACACAGGTCAAATAGCACTCGTGTCTGTTCCCAGCAAGTACAGTGTATTGGACTGAAGAGGAATTACTGTTCTAGTCAGTTTCCTAAGCAGAGTTGAACTAGATATGGCCCCTGTGTGCAGGAAGCACAGTTCTTTTGTTCTGAGCAAGCTAAATGTTCGGACCCTATGAGAAACACAGTGAAGCAGAAGAGTGCTCTTTTCTTAAAAGCAGAGTGTGTTTCTTGTAAGACGAGCTAGCGTTTGTTTCCCAGTCCTAAATGGAGTTGAATCCCATGCAGTTTCTGGTCCTACGAGAAAGAGTTATTTTCTGGTAAAAAGAGTCACTATTGAGAACCCATTGCCATACACAGTGCAAATAGCATTCGCGTCTGTTTCCAGCAAGTACAGTGTATTGGACTGAAGAGGAGCTACTGTTCTTGTCAGTTTTCTAAGCAGAATTGAACTAGATATGGCCCGTGTGTGTAGGAAGCACAGTTCTTTTGTTCTGAGCAAGCTCACTGTTCGGACCCCATAGGAAACACAGTAGAGTAGAAGAGTGCTCTTTTCTCAAAAGCAGAGTGTGTTTCTTGTAAGGCAAGCTAGTGTTTGTTTCCCAGTCCTAAATGGAGTTGAATCACAAGCAGATTCTGGTCCTATGAGCAAGAGTTGTTTTCTGGTAAGATGAGTCACTATTGCGTTCCCATTGTCATACACAGGGCAAATAGCACTGGCGTCTGTTCCCAGCAAGTACATTGCATTAGACTGAAAAGGATCTACTGTTCTTGTCAGTTTTCTAAGCAGAATTGAACTAGATATGGCCGTGTGTGTAGGAAGCACAGTTCTTTTGTTCTGAGCAAGCTCACTGTTCTGGCACTATGGAAAACACAGTAGAGTAGAAGAGTGCTCTCTTCTCAAAAGTAGAGTGTGTTTCTTGTAAGGCGAGCTAGCGTTTGTTTCCCAGTCCTAAATGGAGTTGAATCCCATGCAGTTTCTGGTCCTACGAGCAAGAGTTGTTTTCTCTTAAGAAGAGTCACTATTGCGCTCCCATTGTCATACACAGGGCAAAGAGCACTCGTGTCTGTTCCCAGCAAGTACACTGTATTGGACTGAAGAAGAGCAACTGTTCTTGTCAGTTTCCTAAGCACAGTTGAACTAGATATGGCACGTTGTCTAGGAAGCACAGTTCTTTTGTTCTGAACAAGCTCACTGTTCTGACCCTATACGAAAAACAGTAGAGTAGAAGAATGCTCATTTCTCAAAAGCAGAGTGTGTTTCTTTTAAGGCGAGTTAGTGTTTGTTTCCCAGTCCTACATGGAGTTGAACCCCATGCAGTTTCTGGTCCTATGAGCAAGAGGTGTTTTCTGGTAAGAAGAGTCACTATTGCGCTCCCATTGTCATACACAGGGCAAATAGCACTGCCGTCTGTTCCCAGCATGTACAGTGTATTGGACTGAAGAGGATCTACTGTTCTTGTCATTTTCCTAAGCAGAGTTGAACCAGATATGGCCCGTGTGTGTAGGAAGCAGGTCTTTTGTTATGAGCAAGCTCACTGTTCGGACCCTATGAGAAACACAGTGAAGCAGAAGAGTGCTCTTTTCTCAAAAGCAGAGTGTGTTTCTTTTAAGGCGAGTTAGTGTTTGTTTCCCAGTCCTACATGGAGTTGAATCCCATGCAGTTTCTGGTCCTACAAGAAAGAGTTATTTTCTGGTAAAAAGAGTCACTATTGAGAACCCATTGCCATACACAGTGCAAATAGCATTCTCGTCTGTTTCCAGCAAGTACAGTGTATTGGACTGAAGAGGAGCTACTGTTCTTGTCAGTTTGCTAAGCAGAATTGAACTAGATATGGCCCGTGTGTGTAGGAAGCACAGTTCTTTTGTTCTGAGCAAGCTCACTGTTCGGACCCCATGAGAAACACAGTGAAGCAGAAGTGTGCTCTTTTCTCAAAAGCAGAGTGTGTTTCTTGTAAGGCGAGCTAGCGTTTGTTTCCCAGTCCTAAATGGAGTTGAATCACATGCAATTTTTGGTCCTACGAGCAAAAGTTGTTTTCCGGTAAGAAGAGTCACTATTGCGCTCCCATTTTCATATAAAGGGCAAATAGCACTGGTGTCTGTTCCCAGCAAGTACAGTGTATTGGACTGAAGAGGAGCTACTGTTCTTGTCAGTTTCCTAAGCACAGATGAACTAGATATGGCCGTGTGTGTAGGAAGCACAGTTTTTTGTTCTGAGCAAGCTCACTGCTCTGGCCCTATAGGAAACACAGTAAGGTAGAAGAGTGCTGTTTTCTCAAAAGCAGTGTGTGTTTCTTGTAAGGCGAGCTAGCGTTTGTTTCCCAGTCCGAAATGGAGTTGAATCACATGCAGATTCTGGTCCTATGAGCAAGAGGTGTTTTCTGGTAAGATGAGTCACTATTGCGCTCCCATTGTCATACACAGGGCAAATAGCACTGGCATCTGTTCCCAGAAAGTACCATGTATTGATCTGAAGAGGATCTACTGTTCTTGTCTGTTTCCTAAGAATAATTGAACTAGATATGGCCGTGTGTGTAGGAAGCAAAGTTCTTTTGTTCTGAGCAAGCTCACTGTTCTGGCACTAAGGGAAACACAGTAGAGTAGAAGAGTGCTCTTTTCTCAAAAGCAGAGTGTGTTTCTTTTAATGTGAGCTAGCGTTTGTTTCCCAGTCCTAAATGGAGTTGAATCACATGCAGGTTTGGTCCTACGAGCAAGAGTTGTTTTCTGGTAAGGAAAGTCACTATTTTGGTCCCATTGCCATACACAGTGCAAATAGCACTCGCGTCTCTTCCCAGCAAGTACAGTGTATTGGACTGAAGAGGAGCTACTGTTCTTGTCAGTTTCCTAAGCAGAATTGAACTAGATATGGCCGTGTGTGTAGGAAGCACAGTTCTTTTGTTCTGAGCAAGCTCACTGTTCTGGAACTATGGGAAACACAGTAGAGTAGAAGAGTGCTCTCTTCTCAAAAGTAGAGTGTGTTTCTTGTAAGGCGAGCTAGCGTTTGTTTCCCAGTCCTAAATGGAGTTGAATCCCATGCAGTTTGTGGTCCTACGAGCAAGAGTTGTTTTCTCTTAAGAAGAGTCACTATTGCGCTTCCATTGTCATACACAGGGCAAATAGCACTCGTGTCTGTTTCCAGCAAGTACAGTGTATTGGACTGAAGAGGAACTACTGTTCTTGTCAGTTTCCTAAGCAGAGTTGAACTAGATATGACCCCTGTGTGCAGGAAGCACAGTTCTTTTGTTCTGAGCAAGCTAACTGTTCGGACCCTATGAGAAACACAGTGAAGCAGAAGAGTGCTCTTTTCTTAAAAGCAGAGTGTGTTCTTGTAAGACGAGCTGGCGTTTGTTTCCCAGTCCTAAATGGAGTTTAATCCCATGCAGTTTCTGGTCCTACGAGAAAGAGTTATTTTCTGGTAAAAAGAGTCACTATTGAGAACCCATTGCCATTCACAGTGCAAATAGCATTCGCGACTGTTTCCAGCAAGTACAGTGTATTGGACTGAAGAGGAGCTACTGTTCTTGTCAGTTTGCTAAGCAGAATTGAACTAGATATGGCCCGTGTGTGTAGGAAGCACAGTTCTTTTGTTCTGAGCAAGCTCACTGTTCGGACCCCATAGGAAACACAGTAGAGTAGAAGAGTGCTCTTTTCTCAAAAGCAGAGTGTGTTTCTTGTAAGGCAAGCTAGTGTTTGTTTCCCAGTCCTAAATGGAGTTGAATCACATGCAGATTCTGGTCCTATGAGCAAGAGTTGTTTTCTGGTAAGATGAGTCACTATTGCGCTCCCATTGTCATACACAGGGCGAATAGCACTGGCGTCTGTTCTTAGCAAGTACATTGCATTGGACTGAAGAGGATCTACTGTTCTTGTCAGTTTCCTAAGCAGAATTGAACTAGATATGGCCGTGTGTGTAGGAAGCACAGTTCTTTAGTTCTGAGCAAGCTCACTGTTCGGACCTCATAGGAAACACAGTAGAGTAAAAGAGTGCTCTTTACTCAAAAGCAGAGTGTGTTTCTTGAAAGGCGAGCTAGCGTTTGTTTCCCAGTCCTAAATGGAGTTGAATCACATGCACTTTCTGGTCCTACGACAAGAGTTGTTTTCTGGTAAGAAGTGTCACTATTGCGCTTCTATTGTCATACTCAGTTGAAATAACACTGGCGTCTGTTCTCAGCATGTACAGTGTGTTGGACTGAAGAGGATCTACTGTTCTTGTCAGTTTCCTAAGCAGAGTTGAACCAGATATGGCCCGTGTGTGTGGAAGCACAGTTCTTTTGTTCTGAGCAAGCTCACTGTTCTGGTTCCATAGGAAACACAGTAGAGTAGAAGAGTGCTCTTTTCTCAAAAGCAGAGTGTGTTTCTTGTAAGGCGAGCTAGCGTTTGTTTCCCAGTCCTAAATGGAGTTGAATCACATGCAGTTTCTGGTCCTATGAGCAAGAGGTGTTTTCTCTTAAGAAGAGTCACTATTGCGCTCCCATTGTCATACACAGGGCAAAGAGCACTCGTGTCTGTTCCCAGCAAGTACACTGTATTGGACTGAAGAAGAGCAACTGTTCTTGTCAGTTTCCTAAGCACAGTTGAACTAGATATGGCACATTGTATAGGAAGAACAGTTCTTTTGTTCTGAACAAGCTCACTGTTCTGACCCTATACGAAAAACAGTAGAGTAGAAGAATGCTCATTTCTCAAAAGCAGAGTGTGTTTCTTTTAAGGCGAGTTAGTGTTTGTTTCCCAGTCCTACATGGAGTTGAATCCCATGCAGTTTCTGGTCCTATGAGCAAGAGGTGTTTTCTGGTAAGAAGAGTCACTATTGCGCTCCCATTGTCATACACAGGGCAAATAGCACTGCCGTCTGTTCCCAGCATGTACAGTGTATTGGACTGAAGAGGATCTACGGTTCTTGTCATTTTCCTAAGCAGAGTTGAACCAGATATGGCCCGTGTGTGTAGGAAGCAGGTCTTTTGTTCTGAGCAAGCTCACTGTTCTGGCCCTATACGAAAAAGAGTAGAGTAGAAATGCTCATTTCTCAAAAGCAGAGTGTGTTTCTTTTAAGGCGAGTTAGTGTTTGTTTCCCAGTCCTACATGGAGTTGAATCCCATGCAGTTTCTGGTCCTACGAGAAAGAGTTATTTTCTGGTAAAAAGAGTCACTATTGAGAACCCATTGCCATACACAGTGCAAATAGCATTCGCGTCTGTTTCCAGCAAGTACAGTGTATTGGACTGAAGAGGAGCTACTGTTCTTGTCAGTTTGCTAAGCAGAATTGAACTAGATATGGCCCGTGTGTGTAGGAAGCACAGTTCTTCTGTTCTGAGCAAGCTCACTGTTCGGACCCCATGAGAAACACAGTGAAGCAGAAGTGTGCTCTTTTCTCAAAAGCAGAGTGTGTTTCTTGTAAGGCGAGCTAGCGTTTGTTTCCCAGTCCTAAATGGAGTTGAATCACATGCAATTTCTGGTCCTACGAGCAAAAGTTGTTTTCTGGTAAGAAGAGTCACTATTGCGCTCCCATTTTCATATAAAGGGCAAATAGCACTGGTGTCTGTTCCCAGCAAGTACAGTGTATTGGACTGAAGAGGAGCTACTGTTCTTGTCAGTTTCCTAAGCACAGTTGAACTAGATATGGCCGTGTGTGTAGGAAGCACAGTTTTTTGTTCTGAGCAAGCTCACTGCTCTGGCCCTATAGGAAACACAGTAAGGTAGAAGAGTGCTGTTTTCTCAAAAGCAGTGTGTGTTTCTTGTAAGGCGAGCTAGCGTTTGTTTCCCAGTCCGAAATGGAGTTGAATCACATGCAGATTCTGGTCCTATGAGCAAGAGGTGTTTTCTGGTAAGATGAGTCACTATTGCGCTCCCATTGTCATACACAGGGCTAATAGCACTGGCGTCTGTTCCCAGCAAGTACCATGTATTGATCTGAAGAGGATCTACTGTTCTTGTCTGTTTCCTAAGAATAATTGAACTAGATATGGCCGTGTGTGTAGGAAGCAAAGTTCTTTTGTTCTGAGCAAGCTCACTGTTCTGGCACTAAGGGAAACACAGTAGAGTAGAAGAGTGCTCTTTTCTCAAAAGCAGAGTGTGTTTCTTTTAATGTGAGCTAGCGTTTGTTTCCCAGTCCTAAATGGAGTTGAATCACATGCAGTTTTTGGTCCTACGAGCAAGAGTTGTTTTCTGGTAAGGA
>NW_026737710.1:0-34000 GCF_949786415.1 Peromyscus eremicus | reverse complement strand
TAACAGTAGAGTAGAAGAGTGCTCTTTTCTCTAAAGCAGAGTGTGTTTCTTGTAAGGCGAGCTATCGTTTGTTTCCCAGTCCTAAATGGAGTTGAATCCCATGCAGTTTTTGGTCCTACGAGCAAGGGATGTTTTCTGGAAAGGAAAGTCACTATTGTGCTCCCTTTGCCATACACAGTGCAAATAGCACTCGCGTCTGCTCTCAGCAAGTACAGTGTATTGGACTGAAGAGGATCTACTGTTCTTGTCAGTTTCCTAAGCAGAGTTGAACAAGATATGGCCCGTGTGTGTAGGAAGCACAGTTCTTTTGTTCTGAGCAAGCTCACTGTTCTGGCCCTATAGGAAACACAGTAGAGTAGAACAGTGCTCTTTTCTCAAAAGCCGAGTGTGTTTCTTGTAAGGCAAGCTAGCGTTTGTTTCCCAGTCCTAAATGGAGTTGAATTACATGCAGTTTCTGGTCCTATGTTCAAGAGTTGTTTTCTGGTAAGAAGAGTCACTATTGCGCTCCCATTGCCATACACAGTGCAAACAACAATCGCTACTGTTCCTTGCAAGTACAGTGTATTGGACAGAAGAGGAGCTACTCTTCTTGTCAGTTTCCTAAGCAGAGTTGAACTAGATATGGGACGTGTGTGTAGGAAGCACAGTTCTTTTGTTCTGAGCAAGCTCACTGTTCTGGCCCTATAGGAAACACAGTAGAGTAGAAGAGTGCTCTTTTCTCAAAAGCAGAGTGTGTTTCTTGTAAGGCGAGGTAACATTTCTTTCCCAGTCCTATATGGAGTTGAATCACATGCAGTTTTTGGTCCTACGAGCATGGGATGTTTTCTGGTAAGGAAAGTCACTATTGTGCTACCATTGCCATACACAGTGTAAATAGCACTCTCGTCTGTTACCAACAAGTACAGTGTATTGTACAGAAGAGGAGCTACTGTTCTTGTCAGTTTCCTAAGCAGAGTTGAACTAGATATAGCCCGAGTGTGTAGGAAGCACAGTTCTTTTGTTCTGAGCAAGCTCACTGTTCTGGCCTTATAGGAAACACAGTAGAGTAGAAGAGTGCTCTTTTCTCAAAAGCAGAGTGTGTTTTTTGTAAGGCAAGCTAGCGTTTGTTTCCCAGTCCTAAAGGGAGTTGAGTCACATGCAGTTTCTGTTCCTACGAGCAAGAGTTGTTTTCTGGTAAGGAAAGTCACTATTGCGCTCCCTTTGCCATACACAGTGCAGATAGTAATCGCGTCTTTTCCTAACAAGTACAGTGTATCGGACTGAAGAGGAGCTAGTGTTCTTGTCAGTTTCCTAAGCAGAGTTGAACTAGATATGGCCCGTGTGTTTAGGAAGCACAGTTATTATGTTCTTAGCAAGCTCACTGTTCGGACCCCATAGGAAACACAGTGGAGTAGAAGAGTGCTCTTTTCTCTAAAGCAGAGTGTGTTTCTTGTAAGGCGAGCTACCGTTTGTTTCCCAGTCCTAAATGGAGTTGAATCACATGCAGTTTCTGGTCCTACGAGCAAGAGTTGTTTTCTGGTAAGGAAAGTCACTATTGCGCTCCCATTGCCATACACAGTGCAAATAGCACTCCCGTCTGTTCCCAGCAAGTACCGTGTATTGGACTGAAGAGGAGCTACTGTTCTTCTCAGTTTCCTAAGCAGAGTTGAACTAGATATGGCCCGTGTGTGTAGGAAGTACACTTCTTTTGTTCTGAGCAAGCTCACTGTTCTGGCCCTATAGGAAACATAGTAGAGTAGAAGAGTGTTTTTTTTCTCAAAAGCAGAGTGTGTTTCTTGTAAGGCGAGCTAGCATGTGTTTCCCAGTCATAAATGGAGTTGAATCACATGCAGTTTCTGTTCCTAGGACCAAGAGTTGTTTTCTGGTAAGAAGAGTCACTATTGCGCTCCCTTTGCCATACACAGTGCAAACAGCACTGGCGTTTGTTCCCTGTAATTACAGATTATTGGACAGAAGAGGATCTACTGTTCTTGTCAGTTTCATAAGCAGAGTTGAACAAGATACGGCCCGTGTGTGTAGGAGGCACAGTTCTTTTGTTCTGAGCAAGCTCACTGTTCTGGCCCTATAGGAAACACAGTAGAGTAGAAGAGTGCTCTTTCCTCTAAAGCAGAGTGTGTTTCTTGTAAGGTGAGATAGCGTTTGTTTCCCAGTCCTAAATGGAGTTGAATCACATGCAGTTTTTGGTCCTAAGAGCAAGGGATGTTTTCTGGTAAGGAAAGTCACTATTGTGCTACCATTGCCATACACAGTGCAAAAAGCACTCTCGTCTGTTCCCAGCAAGTACAGTGTATTGGACAGAAGAGGA
Organism: Peromyscus eremicus; assembly: GCF_949786415.1. Lineage (NCBI taxonomy): Eukaryota > Metazoa > Chordata > Mammalia > Rodentia > Cricetidae > Peromyscus > Peromyscus eremicus. The sequence goes on along the minus strand of NW_026737710.1, from coordinate 31,695 downwards.
GCTACTGTTCTTGTCAGTTTCCTAAGCAGAGTTGAACTAGATATAGCCCGTGATTGTAGGAAGCACAGTTCTTTTGTTCTGAGCAAGCTCACTGTTCTGGCCTTATAGGAAACACAATAGAGTAGAAGAGTGCTCTATTCTCTAAAGCAGAGTGTGTTTCTTGTAAGGTGAGCTAACGTTTGTTTCCCAGTCCTAAATGGAGTTGAATCACATACAGTTTCTGGTCCTACGAGCAAGGGATGTTTTCTGGTAACAAAAGTCACTATTGTGCTCCCTTTGCCATACACAGTGCAAATAGCACTGGTGTCTGTTCTCAGCAAGTACAGTGTATTGGACTGAAGAGGAGCTACTGTTCTTGTCAGTTTCCTAAGCAGAGTTGAACTAGATATGGCCCATGTGTGTAGGAAGCCCAGTTCTTTTGTTCTGAGCAAGCTCACTGTTCGGACCCCATAGGAAACACAATAGAGTAGAAGAGTGCTCTTTTCTCAAAGCAGAGTGTGTTTCTTGTAAGGCGAGCTAGCGTTTGTTTCCCAGTCCTAAATGGAGTTGAATCACATGCAGTTTCTGGTCCTACGAGCAAGAGTTGTTTTCTGGTAATGAAAGTCACTGTTGCGCTCCAATTGCCATACACAGTGCAAATAGCACTCGCGTCTGTTCCCAGCAAGTACAGTGTATCGGACTGAAGAGGATCTACTGTTCTTGTCAGTTTCCTAAGCAGAGTTGAATTAGATATGGCCCGTGTGTGTAGGAAGCACAGTTCTTTTGTTCTGAGCAAGCTCACTGTTCTGGCCCTATAGGAAACACAGTAGAGTAGAAGAGTGCTCTTTTCTCAAAAGCAGAGTGTGTTTCTTGTAAGGCGAGCTAGCGTTTGTTTCCCAGTCTTAAATGGAGTTGAATCCCATGCAGTTTCTAGTCTTATGAGCAAGAGTTGTTTTCTGGTAAGAAGAGTCACTATTGGGCTACCATTGCCATACACAGTGCAAATAGCACTCGCATCTGTTCCCAACAAGTACAGTGTATTGGACAGAAGAGGAGCTACCCTTCTTGTCAGTTTCCTAAGCAGAGTTGAACTAGATATGGCCCGTGTGTGTGAAGCAGAGTTCTTTTCTTCTAAGCAAGCTCAATTTTCGGACCCCATAGGAAACACTTTAGAGTAGAATAGTGCTCTTTTCTCAAAAGCAGAGTGTGTTTCTTGTAAGGCTAGCTGGTGTTTGTTTCCCAGTCAGAAATGGAGTTGAATCCCATGCAGTTTCTGGTCCTACAAGCAAGAGTTGTTTTCTGGTAAGAAGAGTCACTATTGCGCTCCCATTGTCAAACACAGTGCAAATAGCACTTGTGTCTACTCCCAGCTAGTACAGTGTATTGGACAGAAGAGGAGCTACTATTCTTGTCAGTTTCCTAAGCAGAGTTGAACTAGATATAGCCCGTGTTTGTAGGAAGCACAGTTCTTTTGTTCTGAGCAAGCTCACTGTTCGGACCCCATAGGAAACACAGTAGAGTAGAAGAGTGCTCTTTTGTCAAAAGCAGAGTGTGTTTCTTGTAAGGTGAGCTAGCGTTTGTTTCCCAGTCCTAAATGGAGTTTAATCACATGCAGTTTTTGGTCCTACGAACAAGGAATGTTTTCTGTAAGGAAAGTCACTATTGTGCTCCCTTTGCCATACACAGTGCAAATAGCACTCGGGTCTGCTCCCAGCAAGTACAGTGTATTGGACTGAAGAGGATCTACTGTTCTTGTCAGTTTCCTAAGCAGAGTTGAACTAGATATGGGACGTGTGTGTAGGAAGCACAGTTCTTTTGTTCTGAGCAAGCTCACTGTTCTGACCCTATAGGAAACACAGTAGAGTAGAAGAGTGCTCTTTTATCAAAAGCAGAGTGTGTTTCTTGTAAGGCGAGCTAGCGTTTGTTTCCCAGTCCTAAATGGAGTTGAATCACATGCAGTTTCTGGTCCTATGAGCAAGAGTTGTTTTCTGGTAAGAAGAGTCACTATTGCGCTCCCATTGCCATACACAGTGCAAAGAACACTCGCTACTGTTCATTGCAAGTACAGTGTATTGGACAGAAGAAGAGCTACTGTTCTTGTCAGTTTCCTAAGCAGAGTTGAACTAGATATGGGACGTGTGTGTAGGAAGCACAGTTCTTTTGTTCTGAGCAAGCTCACTGTTCGGACACCATAGGAAACACAGTAGAGTAGATGTGTGCTCTTTTCTCAAAAGCAGAGTGTGTTTCTTGTAAGGTGAGCTAGCGTTTCTTTCCCAGTCCTAAATGGAGTTGAATCACATACAGTTTCTGATCCTAGGAGCAAGAGTTGTTTTTTGGTAAGAAGAGTCACTATTGCGCTCCCATTTTCATACACAGGGTAAATAGCACTGGCGTCTGTTCCCAGCATGTTCAGTGTATTGGACTGAAGAGGATCTACTGTTCTTCTGTGTTTCCTATGCAGAGTTGAACTAGATATGGCCCGTGTGTAGGAAGTACACTTATTTTGTTCTGAGCAAGCTCACTGTTCTGGCCCTATAGGAAACACAGTAGAGTAGAAGAGTGTTTTTTTCTCAAAAGCAGAGTGTGTTTCTTGTAAGGCGAGCTAGCATTTGTTTCCCAGTCATAAATGGAGTTGAATCACATGCAGTTTCTGTTCCTAGGAGCAAGAGTTGTTTTCTGGTAAGAAGAGTCACTATTGTGCTCCCATTGCCATACACAGGGCAAATAGCATTCGCGTCTGTTCCCAGGATGTACAGTGTATTGGACTGAAGAGGATCTACTGTTCTTCTCAGTTTCCTAAGCAGAGTTGATCAAGATATGGCCTGTGTGTGTAGGAAGCACAGTTCTTTTGTTCTGAGCAAGCTCACTGTTCTGGCCCTATAGGAAACACAGTAGAGTAGAAGAGTGCTCTTTTCTCAAAAGCAGATTGTGTTTCTTGTAAGGCGAGCTAGTGTTTGTTTCCCAGTCCTAAATGGAGTTGAATCACATGCAGTTTTTGGTCCTACGAGCAAGGGATGTTTTCTGGTAAGGAAAGTGACTATTGTGCTACCATTGCCATACACAGTGCAAATAGCACTCTCGTCTGTTCCCAGCAAGTACAGTGTATTGGACTGAATAGGAGCTACTGTTCTTGTCAGTTTCCTAAGCAGAGTTGAACTACATATGGTCCGTGTGTGTAGGAAGCACAGTTCTTTTGTTCTGAGCAAGTTCACTGTTTGGACCCCTTAGGAAACACAGTAGAGTAGAAGAGTGCACTTTTCTCTAAAGCAGAGTGTGTTTCTTGTAAGGCGAGCTAGCGTTTGTTTTACAGTCCTAAATGGAGTTGAATCACATGCAGTTTCTGGTCCTAGGAGCAAGAGTTGTTTTATGGTAAGAAGAGTCACTATTGCACTGCCATTGCCATACACAGGACAAATAGCACTGGCGTCTGTTCCCAGCAAGTACAGTGTATTGGACTGAAGAGGATCTACTGCTCTTGTCAGGTTCCTAAGCAGAATTGAACTAGATATGGCCGTGTGTGTAGGAAGCACACTTCTTTTGTTCTGAGCAAGCTCACTGTTCGAGCCCATAGGAAACACAGTAAAGTAGAAGAGTGCTCTTTTCTCAAAAGCAGAGTGTGTTTTTTGCAAGGCAAGCTAGCATTTGTTTCCCAGTCCTAAATGGAGTTGAATCACATGCAGTTTCTGGTCCTACGAGCAAGAGTTGTTTTCTGGTAGGGAAAGTCACTATTGTGCTCCCTTTGCCATACACAGTGCAAACAGCAATCGCGTCTTTTCCCAACAAGTACAGTGTATCGGACTGAAGAGGAGCTACTGTTCTTGTCAGTTTCCTAAGCAGAGTTGAACTAGATATGGCCCGTGTGTGTGTAGGAAGCACAGTTATTATGTTCTGAGCAAGCTCACTGTTCTGGCTCTATAGGAACCAGAGTAGAGTAGAAGAGTGCTGTTTTCTCAAAAGCAGAGTGTGTTTCTTGTAAGGTTAGCTGGTGTTTTTTTCCCAGTCAGAAACGGAGTTGAATCCCATGCAGTTTCTGGTCCTAGGAGCAAGAGTTGTTTTCTGGTAAGAAGAGTCACTATTGCGCTCCCATTGTCATACACAGGGTAAATAGCACTGGCGTCTGTTCCTAGCATGTACAGTGTATTGGACTGAAGAGGATCTACTGTTCTTCTGTGTTTCCTAAGCAGAGTTGAACTAGATATGGCCCGTGTGTGTAGGAAGTACACTTCTTTTGTTCTGAGCAAGCTCACTGTTCTGGCACTATAGGAAACATAGTAGAGTAGAAGAGTGTTTTTTTCTCAAAAGCAGAGTGTGTTTCTTGTAAGGCGAGCTAGCATGTGTTTCCCAGTCATAAATGGAGTTGAATCACATGCAGTTTCTGTTCCTAGGAGCAAGAGTTGTTTTCTGGTAAGAAGAGTCACTATTGTGCTCCCTTTGCCATACACAGTGCAAATAGCACTGGCGTCTGTTCCCTGTAATTACAGATTATTGGACAGAAGAGGATCTGCTGTTCTTGTCAATTTCCTAAGCAGAGTTGAACAAGATATGGCCCGTGTGTGTAGGAAGCACAGTTCTTTTGTTCTGAGCAAGGTCACTGTTCTGGCCCTATAGGAAACACAGTAAAGTAGAAGAGTGCTCTTTTCTCTAAAGCAGAGTGTGTTTCTTGTAAGGTGAGATAGCGTTTGTTTCCCAGTCCTAAATGGAGTTGAATCACATGCAGTTTTTGGTCCTACGAGCAAGGGATGTTTTCTGGTAAGGAAAGACACTATTGTGCTACCATTGCCATACACAGTGCAAAAAGCACTCTCGTCTGTTCCCAACAAGTACAGTGTATTGGACAGAAGAGGAGCTACTGTTCTTGTCAGTTTCCTAAGCAGAGTTGAACTAGATATAGCCCGTGATTGTAGGAAGCACAGTTCTTTTGTTCTGAGCAAGCTCACTGTTCTGGCCTTATAGGAAACACAGTAGAGTAGAAGAGTGCTCTTTTCTCTAAAGCAGAGTGTGTTTCTTGTAAGGTGAGCTATCGTTTGTTTTCGAGTCCTAAATGGAGTTGAATCACATGCAGTTTTTGGTCCTATGAGCAAAAGTTGTTTTCTGGTAAGAAGAGTCACTATTGTGCTCCCATTGCCATACACAGTGCAAACAACACTCGCTACTGTTCCTTGCAAGTACAGTGTATTGGACAGAAGAGGAGCTACTGTTCTTGTCAGTTTCCTAAGCAGAGTTGAACTAGATATGGCCCATGTGTGTAGGAAGCCCAGTTCTTTTGTTCTGAGCAAGCTCACTGTTCGGACCCCATAGGAAACACAGTGGAGTAGAAGAGTGCTCTTTTCTCAAAAGCAGAGTGTGTTTCTTGTAAGGCGAGCTAGCGTTTGTTTCCCAGTCCTAAATGGAGTTGAATCACATGCAGTTTCTGGTCCTATGAGCAAGAGTTGTTTTCTGGTAATGAAAGTCACTGTTGCGCTCCAATTGCCATACACAGCGCAAATAGCACTCGCGTCTGTTCCCAGCAAGTACAGTGTATCGGACTGAAGAGGATCTACTGTTCTTGTCAGTTTCCTAAGCAGAGTTGAATTAGATATGGCCCGTGTGTGTTGGAAGCACAGTTCTTTTGTTCTGAGCAAGCTCACTGTTCTGGCGTATAGGAAACACAGAAGAGTAGAAGAGTGCTCTTTTATCAAAAGCAGAGTGTGTTTCTTGTAAGGCGAGCTAGCGTTTGTTTCCCAGTCTTAAATGGAGTTGAATCCCATGCAGTTTCTAGTCTTATGAGCAAGAGTTGTTTTCTGGTAAGAAGAGTCACTATTGGGCTACCATTGCCATACACAGTGCAAATAGCACTCGCGTCCTTTCCAAACAAGTACAGTGTATTGGACAGAAGAGGAGCTACCCTTCTTGTCAGTTTCCTAAGCAGAGTTGAACTAGATATGGCCCGTGATTGTAGGAAGCACAGTTCTTTTCTTCTGAGCAAGCTCACTGTTCTGGCCCTATAGGAAACACAGTAGAGTAGAAGAGTGATCTTTTCTTTTAAGCAGAGTGTGTTTCTTGTAAGGTGAGTTAGCGTTTGTTTCCCAGTCCTAAATGGAGTTGAATCACATACAGTTTCTTGTCCTACGAGCAAGGGATGTTTTCTGGTAAGGAAAGTCACTATTGTGCTCCCTTTGCCATACACAGTGCAAATAGCACTGGTGTCTGTTCTCAGAAAGTACAGTGTATTGGACTGAAGAGGAGCTACTGTTCTTGTCAGTTTCCTAAGCAGAGTTGAACTAGATATGGCCCATGTGTGTAGGAAGCACAGTTCTTTTGTTCTGAGCAAGCTTACTGTTCGGACCCCATAGGAAACACAGTAGAGTAGAAGAGTGCTCTTTTCTCAAAAGCAGAGTGTGTTTCTTGTAAGGTGAGCTAGCGTTTGTTTCCCAGTCCTAAATGGAGTTGAATCACATGCAGTTTCTGGTCCTATGAGTAAGAGTTGTTTTCTGGTAAGAAGAGTCACTATTGCGCTCCCATTGCCATACACAGTGCAAACAACACTCGCTACTGTTTCTCGTAAATACAGTGTTTTGGACTGAAAAGGATCTACTGCTCTTGTCAGGTTTCTATGTAGAATTGAACTACATATGGCCTTGTGTGTAGCAAGCACAGTTCTTTTTTTCTGAGCAAGCTCACTGTTCGAGCCCATAGGAAACACAGTAGAGTAGAAGAGTGCTCTTTTCTCAAAAGCAGAGTGTGTTTTTTGTAAGGCAAGCTAGCGTTTGTTTCCCAGTCCTAAATGGAGTTGAGTCACAGGCAGTTTTTGGTCCTACGAGCAAGAGTTGTTTTCTGGTCAGAAGAGTCACTATTGTGCTCCAAATGCCATAAACAATGCAAATAGCACTCACGTCTGTTCCCAGTAAGTACAGTGTATTGGACTGAAGAGGATTTACTGTTCTTGTCAGGTTCCTAAGTAGAATTGAACTAGATATGGCCGTGTGTGTAGGAAGCACAGTTCTTTTGTTCTGAGCAAGCTCACTGTTCGGACCCCATAGGAAACACATTAGAGTAGAAGAGTGCTCTTTTCTCAAAAGCAGAGTGTGTTTCTTGTAAGGCAAGCTAGCGTTTGTTTCCCAGTCCTAAATGGAGTTGAATCACATGCAGTTTCTGGTCCTACGAGCAAGAGTTGTTTTCTGGTAAGGAAAGTCACTATTGCGCTCCCTTTGCCATAACACAGTGCAAATAGCAATCGCGTCTTTTCCCACCAAGTACAGTGTATCGGACTGAAGAGGATCTACTGTTCTTGTCAGGTTCCGAGGCAGACTTGAACTAGATATGGCCCGTGTGTTTAGGAAGCACAGTTATTATGTTCTGAGAAAGCTCACTGTTCTGGCCCTATAGGAAACACAGTAGAGTAGAAGAGTGCTCTTTTCTCTAAAGCAGAGTGTGTTTCTTGTAAGGCGAGCTCGCGTTTGTTTCCCAGTCTTAAATGGTGTTGAGTCACATGCAGTTTTTGGTCCTACGAGCAAGAGTTGTTTTCTGGTAAGAAGAGTCACTATTGTGCTCCAAATGCCATACACAGTGCAAATAGCACTCCCGTCGGTTCCCAGCAAGTACAGTGTATTGGACTGAATAGGAGCTACTGTTCTTGTCAGTTTCCTAAGCAGAGTTGAACTAGATATGGTCCATGTGTGTAGGACGCACAGTTCTTTTTTTCTGAGCAAGCTTATTGTTTGGACCCCATAGGAAACACCGTAGAGTAGAAGAGTGCTCTTTTCTCAAAAGCAGAGTGTGTTTCTTGTAAGGCGAGCTAGAGTTTGTTTTTCAGTCCTAAATCGAGTTGAATCACATGCAGTTTTTTGTCCTACGAGCAAGAGTTGTTTTCTGGTAAGACGACTCACTATTGTGCTCCAATTGCCATACACAGTGCAAATAGCACTGGCGTCTGTTCCCAGCATGTACAGTGTATTTGACTGAAGAGGATCTACTGTTCTTGTCAGGTTCCTAAGCAGAATTGAACTAGATATGGCCGTGTGTGTAGGAAGCACAGTTCTTTTGTTCTGAGCAAGCTCACATTTCGAGCACATAGGAAATACAGTAGAGTAGAAGAGTGCTCTTTTCTCAAAAGCAGAGTGTGTTTTTTGTAAGGCAAGCTAGCGTTTGTTTCCCAGTCCTAAAGGGAGTTGAGTCACATGCAGTTTCTGTTCCTACGAGCAAGAGTTGTTTTCTGGTAAGGAAAGTCACTATTGCGCTCCCTTTGCCATACACAGTGGAGATAGTAATCGCGTCTTTTCCTAACAAGTACAGTGTATCGGACTGAAGTGGAGCTACTGTTCTTGTCAGTTTCCTAAACAGAGTTGAACTAGATATGGCCCGTGTGTGGGAACCACCGTTCTTTTGTTCTGAGCAAGCTCACTGTTCTGGCTCTATAGGAAACACAGTAGAGTAGAAGAGTGCTCTTTTCTCTAAAGCAGAGTGTGTTTCTTGTAAGTCGAGCTAGCGTTTGTTTCCCAGTAATAAATGGAGTTGAATCACATGCTGATTCTGGTACTACGTGCAAGAGTTTTTTTATGGTAAGAATAGTCACTATTGCGCTCCCTTTGCCATACACAGTGCAAATAGCAATCACGTCTTTTCCCAACAAGCACAGTGTATTGGACTGAAGAGGATCTACTGCTCTTGTCAGGTTCCTAAGCAGAATTGAACTAGATATGGCCGTGTGTGTAGGAAGCACAGTTCTTTTGTTCTGAGCAAGCTCACTGTTGGAGCCCTATAGGAAACACAGAGGAGTAGAAGAGTGCTCTTTTCTCAAAAGCAGAGTGTGTTTTTTGTAAGGCAAGCTAGTGTTTGTTTCCCAGTCCTAAATGGAGTTGAATCACATGCAGTTTCTGGTCCTACGAGCAAGAGTTGTTTTCTGGTAAGGAAAGTCACTATTGAGCTCCCTTTGCCATACACAGTGCAAATAGCAATCGTGTCTTTTCCCAACAAGTACAGTGTACCGGACTGAAGAGGATATACTTTTCTTGTCACGTTCCTCAGCAGACTTGAACTAGATATGGCCCGTGTGTTTATGAAGCACAGTTATTATGTTCTGAGCAAGTTCACTGTTCTGGCCCTATAGGAAACACAGTAGAGTAGAAGAGTGCTCTTTTCTCTAAAGCAGAGTGTGTTTCTTGTAAGGCGAGCTCGCGTTTGTTTCCCAGTCTTAAATGGAGTTGAGTCACATTCCGGTTTTGGTCCTACGAGCAAGAGTTGTTTTCTGGTAAGAAGAGTCACTGTTGTGCTCCAAATGCCATACAGAGTGCAAAAAGCACTCCCGTCTGTTCCCAGCAAGTACAGTGTATTGGACTGAATAGGAGCTACTGTTTCTTGTCAGTTTCCTAAGCAGAGTTGAACTAGATATGGCCCGTGTGTAGGAAGCACAGTTGTTTTGTTCTGAGCAAGCTCACTGTTCGGAACCCATAGGAAACACAGTAGAGTAGAAGAGTGCCCTTTTCTCAAAAGCAGAGTGTGTTTCTTGTAAGGCGAGGTAGCGTTTGTTTCCCAGTCCTAAATGGAGTTGAATCACATGCAGTTTCTGATCCTAGGAGCAAGAGTTGTTTTCTGGTAAGAAGAGTCACTATTGTGCTCCCATTGTCATACACAGGGTAAATAGCACTGGCATCTGTTCCCAGCAAGTACAGTGTATCGGACTGAAGAGGAGCTACTGTTCTTGTCAGTTTCCTAAGCAGAGTTGAACTAGATATGGCCCGTGTGTGTAGGAAGCACAGTTCTTTTGTTCTGAGCAAGCTCACTGTTCTGTCCCTATAGGAAACACCGTAGAGTAGAAGAGTGCTCTTTTCTCAAAAGCAGAGTGTGTTTCTTGTAAGGCGAGGTAGCGTTTGTTTCTCAGTCCTAAATGGAGTTGAATCCCATGCAGTTTCTAGTCTTACGAGCAAGAGTTGTTTTCTGGTAAGAAGAGTCACTATTGTGCTACCATTGCCATACACAGTGCAAATAGCCCTCGCGTCTGTTCCCAGCAAGTACAGTGTATTGGACAGAAGAGGAGCTACCTTCTTGTCAGTTTCCTAAGCAGAGTTGAAGTAGATATGGCCCGTGTGTGAAGCACAGTTCTTTTGTTCTGAGCAAGCACAATTTTCAGGCCCCATAGGAAACACAGTAGAGTAGAATAGTTATCTTTTCTTAAAAGCAGAGTGTTTTTCTTGTAAGGCTAGCTGGTGTTTGTTTCCCAGTCAGAAACGGAGTTGAATCCCATGCAGTTTCTGGTCCTACGAGCAAGAGTTGTTTTCTGGTAAGAAGAGTCACTATTGTGCTCCCATTGCCATACACAGTGCAAATAGCACTCACGTTGGCTCCCAGCAAGTACAGTGTATTGGACGGAAGAGGAGCTACTGTTCTTGTCAGTTTCCTAAGCAGAGTTGAACTAGATATGGCCCGTGTGTGTAGGAAGCACATTTCTTTTGTTCTGAGCAAGGTCACTGTTTTGGCCCTATAGGAAACACAGTAGAGTAGAAGAGTGCTCTTTTCTCTAAAGCAGAGTGTGTTTCTTGTAATGTGAGCTAGCGTTTGTTTCCCAGTCCTAAATGGAGTTGAATCACATGCAGTTTTTGGTCCTACGAACAAGGGATGTTTTCTGATAAGGAAAGTCACTATTGTGCTCCCTTTGCCTTACACCGTACAAATAGCACTCACTTCTGTTCCCAGCAAGTACAGTGTATTGGACTGAAGAGGAATTACTGTTCTTGTCAGTTTTCTAAGCAGAGTTGAACTAGATATTGCCCTTGTGTGTAGGAAGCACAGTTCTTTTGTTCTGAGCAAGCTCACTGTACTGGCCCTAAAGGAATCACAGTAGAGTAGAAGAGTGCTCTTGTCTCTAAAGCAGAGTGTGTTTCTTGTAAGGTGAGCTATCGTTTGTTTCCCAGTCCTAAATGGAGTTGAATCCCATGCAGTTTTAGGTCCTACGAGCAAGGGATGTTTTCTGGTAAGGAAAGTCACTATTGTGCTCCCTTTGCCATACACAGTGCAAATAGCACTCGCGTCTGCTCCCAGCAGTACAGTGTATTGGACTGAAGAGGATCTACTGTTCTTGTCAGTTTCCTAAGCAGAGTTGAACTAGATATAGCGTGTGTGTGTAGGAAGCACAGTTCTTTTGTTCTGAGCAAGCTCACTGTTTTGGCCCTGTAGGAAACACATTAGAGTAGAAGAGTGCTCTTTTCTCAAAAGCAGAGTGTCTTTCTTGTAAGGCGAGCTAGAGTTTGTTTTCTAGTCCTAAATGGAGTTGAATCACATGCAGTTTTTGTTCGTACAAACAAGAGTTGTTTTCTGGTAAGGAAAGTCACTATTGCGCTCCCATTGCCATACACAGGGCAAATAGCACTCGCGTCTTTTCCCAGCAAGTACAGTGTATTGGACTGAAGAGGAGCTACTATTCTTGTCAGTTTCCTAAGCAGAGTTGAACTACATATGATCCGTGTGTAGGAAGCACAGTTCTTTTGTTCTGAGCAAGCTCACTGTTTGGACCCTTAGGAAACACAGTAGAGTAGAAGAGTGCTTTTTCTCAAAAGCAGAGTGTGTTTCTTGTAGGGCGAGCTAGCATTTGTTTCCCAGTCATAAATGGAGTTGAATCACATGCAGTTTCTGTTCCTAGGAGCAAGAGTTGTTTTCTGGTAAGAAGAGTCACTATTGTGCTCCCATTGCCATACACAGGGCAAATAGCATTCGCGTCTGTTCCCAGGATGTACAGTGTATTAGACTGAAGAGGATCTACTGTTCTTGTCAGTTTCCTAAGCATAGTTGAACAAGATATGGCCCGTGTGTGTAGGAAGCACAGTTGTTTTGTTCTGAGCAAGCTCACTGTTCTGGCCCTATAGGAAACACAGTAGAGTATAAGAGTGCTCTTTTCTCAAAAGCAGAGTGTGTTTCTTGTAAGACGAGCTAGCGTTTCTTTCCCAGTCCTAAAAGGAGTTGAATCACATGCAGTTTCTGATCCTAGGAGCAAGAGTTGTTTTCTGGTAAGAAGAGTCATTATTGTGCTCCCATTGTCATACACAGGGTAAATAGCTCTGGCGTCTGTTCCCAGCATGTACAGGGTATTGGCCTGAAGAGGAACTACAGTTCTTGTCAGTTTCCTAAGTAGAGTTGAACAAGATATTGCCCGTGTGTGTAGGAAGCACAGTTCTTTTGTTATGAGCAAGCTCAATGTCCTGGCCTTATAGGAATAACAGTAGAGTAGAAGAGTGCTCTTTTCTCTAAAGCAGAGTGTGTTTCTTGTAAGGCGAGCTATCGTTTGTTTCCCAGTCCTAAATGGAGTTGAATCCCATGCAGTTTTTGGTCCTACGAGCAAGGGATGTTTTCTGGAAAGGAAAGTCACTATTGTGCTCCCTTTGCCATACACAGTGCAAATAGCACTCGCGTCTGCTCTCAGCAAGTACAGTGTATTGGACTGAAGAGGATCTACTGTTCTTGTCAGTTTCCTAAGCAGAGTTGAACAAGATATGGCCCGTGTGTGTAGGAAGCACAGTTCTTTTGTTCTGAGCAAGCTCACTGTTCTGGCCCTATAGGAAACACAGTAGAGTAGAACAGTGCTCTTTTCTCAAAAGCCGAGTGTGTTTCTTGTAAGGCAAGCTAGCGTTTGTTTCCCAGTCCTAAATGGAGTTGAATTACATGCAGTTTCTGGTCCTATGTTCAAGAGTTGTTTTCTGGTAAGAAGAGTCACTATTGCGCTCCCATTGCCATACACAGTGCAAACAACACTCGCTACTGTTCCTTGCAAGTACAGTGTATTGGACAGAAGAGGAGCTACTCTTCTTGTCAGTTTCCTAAGCAGAGTTGAACTAGATATGGGACGTGTGTGTAGGAAGCACAGTTCTTTTGTTCTGAGCAAGCTCACTGTTCTGGCCCTATAGGAAACACAGTAGAGTAGAAGAGTGCTCTTTTCTCAAAAGCAGAGTGTGTTTCTTGTAAGGCGAGGTAACATTTCTTTCCCAGTCCTATATGGAGTTGAATCACATGCAGTTTTTGTCCTACGAGCATGGGATGTTTTCTGGTAAGGAAAGTCACTATTGTGCTACCATTGCCATACACAGTGTAAATAGCACTCTCGTCTGTTACCAACAAGTACAGTGTATTGTACAGAAGAGGAGCTACTGTTCTTGCCAGTTTCCTAAGCAGAGTTGAACTAGATATAGCCCGAGTGTGTAGGAAGCACAGTTCTTTTGTTCTGAGCAAGCTCACTGTTCTGGCCTTATAGGAAACACAGTAGAGTAGAAGAGTGCTCTTTTCTCAAAAGCAGAGTGTGTTTTTTGTAAGGCAAGCTAGCGTTTGTTTCCCAGTCCTAAAGGAGGTTGAGTCACATGCAGTTTCTGTTCCTACGAGCAAGAGTTGTTTTCTGGTAAGGAAAGTCACTATTGCGCTCCCTTTGCCATACACAGTGCAGATAGTAATCGCGTCTTTTCCTAACAAGTACAGTGTATCGGACTGAAGAGGAGCTAGTGTTCTTGTCAGTTTCCTAAGCAGAGTTGAACTAGATATGGCCCGTGTGTTTAGGAAGCACAGTTATTATGTTCTTAGCAAGCTCACTGTTCGGACCCCATAGGAAACACAGTGGAGTAGAAGAGTGCTCTTTTCTCTAAAGCAGAATGTGTTTCTTGTAAGGCGAGCTACCGTTTTTTTCCCAGTCCTAAATGGAGTTGAATCACATTCAGTTTCTGGTCCTACGAGCAAGAGTTGTTTTCTGGTAAGGAAAGTCACTATTGTGCTCCCATTGCCATACACAGTGCAAATAGCACTCCCGTCTGTTCCCAGCAAGTACCGTGTATTGGACTGAAGAGGAGCTACTGTTCTTCTCAGTTTCCTAAGCAGAGTTGAACTAGATATGGCCCGTGTGTGTAGGAAGTACACTTCTTTTGTTCTGAGCAAGCTCACTGTTCTGGCCCTATAGGAAACATAGTAGAGTAGAAGAGTGTTTTTTTTCTCAAAAGCAGAGTGTGTTTCTTGTAAGGCGAGCTAGCATGTGTTTCCCAGTCATAAATGGAGTTGAATCACATGCAGTTTCTGTTCCTAGGACCAAGAGTTGTTTTCTGGTAAGAAGAGTCACTATTGAGCTCCCTTTGCCATACACAGTGCAAACAGCACTGGCGTTTGTTCCCTGTAATTACAGATTATTGGACAGAAGAGGATCTACTGTTCTTGTCAGTTTCATAAGCAGAGTTGAACAAGATACGGCCCGTGTGTGTAGGAAGCACAGTTCTTTTGTTCTGAGCAAGCTCACTGTTCTGGCCCTATAGGAAACACAGTAGAGTAGAAGAGTGCTCTTTTCTCTAAAGCAGAGTGTGTTTCTTGTAAGGTGAGATAGCGTTTGTTTCCCAGTCCTAAATGGAGTTGAATCACATGCAGTTTTTGGTCCTAAGAGCAAGGGATGTTTTCTGGTAAGGAAAGTCACTATTGTGCTACCATTGCCATACACAGTGCAAAAAGCACTCTCGTCTGTTCCCAGCAAGTACAGTGTATTGGACAGAAGAGGAGCTACTGTTCTTGTCAGTTTCCTAAGCAGAGTTGAACTAGATATAGCCCGTGATTGTAGGAAGCACAGTTCTTTTGTTCTGAGCAAGCTCACTGTTCTGGCCTTATAGGAAACACAATAGAGTAGAAGAGTGCTCTATTCTCTAAAGCAGAGTGTGTTTCTTGTAAGGTGAGCTAGCGTTTGTTTCCCAGTCCTAAATGGAGTTGAATCACATACAGTTTCTGGTCCTACGAGCAAGGGATGTTTTCTGGTAACAAAAGTCACTATTGTGCTCCCTTTGCCATACACAGTGCAAATAGCACTGGTGTCTGTTCTCAGCAAGTACAGTGTATTGGACTGAAGAGGAGCTACTGTTCTTGTCAGTTTCCTAAGCAGAGTTGAACTAGATATGGCCCATGTGTGTAGGAAGCCCAGTTCTTTTGTTCTGAGCAAGCTCACTGTTCGGACCCCATAGGAAACACAATAGAGTAGAAGAGTGCTCTTTTCTCAAAAGCAGAGTGTGTTTCTTGTAAGGCGAGCTAGCGTTTGTTTCCCAGTCCTAAATGGAGTTGAATCACATGCAGTTTCTGGTCCTACGAGCAAGAGTTGTTTTCTGGTAATGAAAGTCACTGTTGCGCTCCAATTGCCATACACAGTGCAAATAGCACTCGCGTCTGTTCCCAGCAAGTACAGTGTATCGGACTGAAGAGGATCTACTGTTCTTGTCAGTTTCCTAAGCAGAGTTGAATTAGATATGGCCCGTGTGTGTAGGAAGCACAGTTCTTTTGTTCTGAGCAAGCTCACTGTTCTGGCCCTATAGGAAACACAGTAGAGTAGAAGAGTGCTCTTTTCTCAAAAGCAGAGTGTGTTTCTTGTAAGGCGAGCTAGCGTTTGTTTCCCAGTCTTAAATGGAGTTGAATCCCATGCAGTTTCTAGTCTTATGAGCAAGAGTTGTTTTCTGGTAAGAAGAGTCACTATTGGGCTACCATTGCCATACACAGTGCAAATAGCACTCGCATCTGTTCCCAACAAGTACAGTGTATTGGACAGAAGAGGAGCTACCCTTCTTGTCAGTTTCCTAAGCAGAGTTGAACTAGATATGGCCCGTGTGTGTGAAACAGAGTTCTTTTCTTCTAAGCAAGCTCAATTTTCAGACCCCATAGGAAACACTTTAGAGTAGAATAGTGCTCTTTTCTCAAAAGCAGAGTGTGTTTCTTGTAAGGCTAGCTGGTGTTTGTTTCCCAGTCAGAAATGGAGTTGAATCCCATGCAGTTTCTGGTCCTACAAGCAAGAGTTGTTTTCTGGTAAGAAGAGTCACTATTGCGCTCCCATTGTCAAACACAGTGCAAATAGCACTTGTGTCTGCTCCCAGCTAGTACAGTGTATTGGACAGAAGAGGAGCTACTATTCTTGTCAGTTTCCTAAGCAGAGTTGAACTAGATATAGCCCGTGTTTGTAGGAAGCACAGTTCTTTTGTTCTGAGCAAGCTCACTGTTCGGACCCCATAGGAAACACAGTAGAGTAGAAGAGTGCTCTTTTGTCAAAAGCAGAGTGTGTTTCTTGTAAGGTGAGCTAGCGTTTGTTTCCCAGTCCTAAATGGAGTTTAATCACATGCAGTTTTTGGTCCTACGAACAAGGAATGTTTTCTGTAAGGAAAGTCACTATTGTGCTCCCTTTGCCATACACAGTGCAAATAGCACTCGGGTCTGCTCCCAGCAAGTACAGTGTATTGGACTGAAGAGGATCTACTGTTCTTGTCAGTTTCCTAAGCAGAGTTGAACTAGATATGGGACGTGTGTGTAGGAAGCACAGTTCTTTTGTTCTGAGCAAGCTCACTGTTCTGACCCTATAGGAAACACAGTAGAGTAGAAGAGTGCTCTTTTATCAAAAGCAGAGTGTGTTTCTTGTAAGGCGAGCTAGCGTTTGTTTCCCAGTCCTAAATGGAGTTGAATCACATGCAGTTTCTGGTCCTATGAGCAAGAGTTGTTTTCTGGTAAGAAGAGTCACTATTGCGCTCCCATTGCCATACACAGTGCAAAGAACACTCGCTACTGTTCATTGCAAGTACAGTGTATTGGACAGAAGAAGAGCTACTGTTCTTGTCAGTTTCCTAAGCAGAGTTGAACTAGATATGGGACGTGTGTGTAGGAAGCACAGTTCTTTTGTTCTGAGCAAGCTCACTGTTCGGACACCATAGGAAACACAGTAGAGTAGATGTGTGCTCTTTTCTCAAAAGCAGAGTGTGTTTCTTGTAAGGTGAGCTAGCGTTTCTTTCCCAGTCCTAAATGGAGTTGAATCACATACAGTTTCTGATCCTAGGAGCAAGAGTTGTTTTTTGGTAAGAAGAGTCACTATTGCGCTCCCATTTTCATACACAGGGTAAATAGCACTGGCGTCTGTTCCCAGCATGTTCAGTGTAATGGACTGAAGAGGATCTACTGTTCTTCTGTGTTTCCTATGCAGAGTTGAACTAGATATGGCCCGTGTGTGTAGGAAGTACACTTATTTTGTTCTGAGCAAGCTCACTGTTCTGGCCCTATAGGAAACACAGTAGAGTAGAAGAGTGTTTTTTTCTCAAAAGCAGAGTGTGTTTCTTGTAAGGCGAGCTAGCATTTGTTTCCCAGTCATAAATGGAGTTGAATCACATGCAGTTTCTGTTCCTAGGAGCAAGAGTTGTTTTCTGGTAAGAAGAGTCACTATTGTGCTCCCATTGCCATACACAGGGCAAATAGCATTCGCGTCTGTTCCCAGGATGTACAGTGTATTGGACTGAAGAGGATCTACTGTTCTTCTCAGTTTCCTAAGCAGAGTTGATCAAGATATGGCCTGTGTGTGTAGGAAGCACAGTTCTTTTGTTCTGAGCAAACTCACTGTTCTGGCCCTATAGGAAACACAGTAGAGTAGAAGAGTGCTCTTTTCTCAAAAGCAGATTGTGTTTCTTGTAAGGCGAGCTAGTGTTTGTTTCCCAGTCCTAAATGGAGTTGAATCACATGCAGTTTTTGGTCCTACGAGCAAGGGATGTTTTCTGGTAAGGAATGTGACTATTGTGCTACCATTGCCATACACAGTGCAAATAGCACTCTCGTCTGTTCCCAGCAAGTACAGTGTATTGGACTGAATAGGAGCTACTGTTCTTGTCAGTTTCCTAAGCAGAGTTGAACTACATATGGTCCGTGTGTGTAGGAAGCACAGTTCTTTTGTTCTGAGCAAGTTCACTGTTTGGACCCCTTAGGAAACACAGTAGAGTAGAAGAGTGCACTTTTCTCTAAAGCAGAGTGTGTTTCTTGTAAGGCGAGCTAGCGTTTGTTTTACAGTCCTAAATGGAGTTGAATCACATGCAGTTTCTGGTCCTAGGAGCAAGAGTTGTTTTATGGTAAGAAGAGTCACTATTGCACTGCCATTGCCATACACAGGACAAATAGCACTGGCGTCTGTTCCCAGCAAGTACAGTGTATTGGACTGAAGAGGATCTACTGCTCTTGTCAGGTTCCTAAGCAGAATTGAACTAGATATGGCCGTGTGTGTAGGAAGCACACTTCTTTTGTTCTGAGCAAGCTCACTGTTCGAGCCCATAGGAAACACAGTAAAGTAGAAGAGTGCTCTTTTCTCAAAAGCAGAGTGTGTTTTTTGCAAGGCAAGCTAGCATTTGTTTCCCAGTCCTAAATGGAGTTGAATCACATGCAGTTTCTGGTCCTATGAGCAAGAGTTGTTTTCTGGTAGGGAAAGTCACTATTGTGCTCCCTTTGCCATACACAGTGCAAACAGCAATCGCGTCTTTTCCCAACAAGTACAGTGTATCGGACTGAAGAGGAGCTACTGTTCTTGTCAGTTTCCTAAGCAGAGTTGAACTAGATATGGCCCGTGTGTGTGTAGGAAGCACAGTTATTATGTTCTGAGCAAGCTCACTGTTCTGGCTCTATAGGAACCATAGTAGAGTAGAAGAGTGCTGTTTTCTCAAAAGCAGAGTGTGTTTCTTGTAAGGTTAGCTGGTGTTTTTTTCCCAGTCAGAAACGGAGTTGAATCCCATGCAGTTTCTGGTCCTAGGAGCAAGAGTTGTTTTCTGGTAAGAAGAGTCACTATTGCGCTCCCATTGTCATACACAGGGTAAATAGCACTGGCGTCTGTTCCTAGCATGTACAGTGTATTGGACTGAAGAGGATCTACTGTTCTTCTGTGTTTCCTAAGCAGAGTTGAACTAGATATGGCCCGTGTGTGTAGGAAGTACACTTCTTTTGTTCTGAGCAAGCTCACTGTTCTGGCACTATAGGAAACATAGTAGAGTAGAAGAGTGTTTTTTTCTCAAAAGCAGAGTGTGTTTCTTGTAAGGCGAGCTAGCATGTGTTTCCCAGTCATAAATGGAGTTGAATCACATGCAGTTTCTGTTCCTAGGAGCAAGAGTTGTTTTCTGGTAAGAAGAGTCACTATTGTGCTCCCTTTGCCATACACAGTGCAAATAGCACTGGCGTCTGTTCCCTGTAATTACAGATTATTGGACAGAAGAGGATCTGCTGTTCTTGTCAATTTCCTAAGCAGAGTTGAACAAGATATGGCCCGTGTGTGTAGGAAGCACAGTTCTTTTGTTCTGAGCAAGGTCACTGTTCTGGCCCTATAGGAAACACAGTAAAGTAGAAGAGTGCTCTTTTCTCTAAAGCAGAGTGTGTTTCTTGTAAGGTGAGATAGCGTTTGTTTCCCAGTCCTAAATGGAGTTGAATCACATGCAGTTTTTGGTCCTACGAGCAAGGGATGTTTTCTGGTAAGGAAAGACACTATTGTGCTACCATTGCCATACATAGTGCAAAAAGCACTCTCGTCTGTTCCCAACAGGTACAGTGTATTGGACAGAAGAGGAGCTACTGTTCTTGTCAGTTTCCTAAGCAGAGTTGAACTAGATATAGCCCGTGATTGTAGGAAGCACAGTTCTTTTGTTCTGAGCAAGCTCACTGTTCTGGCCTTATAGGAAACACAGTAGAGTAGAAGAGTGCTCTTTTCTCTAAAGCAGAGTGTGTTTCTTGTAAGGTGAGCTATCGTTTGTTTCCGAGTCCTAAATGGAGTTGAATCACATGCAGTTTTTGGTCCTATGAGCAAAAGTTGTTTTCTGGTAAGAAGAGTCACTATTGTGCTCCCATTGCCATACACAGTGCAAACAACACTCGCTACTGTTCCTTGCAAGTACAGTGTATTGGACAGAAGAGGAGCTACTGTTCTTGTCAGTTTCCTAAGCAGAGTTGAACTAGATATGGCCCATGTGTGTAGGAAGCCCAGTTCTTTTGTTC
Source organism: Peromyscus eremicus (assembly GCF_949786415.1). NCBI lineage: Eukaryota > Metazoa > Chordata > Mammalia > Rodentia > Cricetidae > Peromyscus > Peromyscus eremicus. Next base: position 11,979 of record NW_026737710.1, on the reverse strand, counting down.
TGAGCAAGCTCACTGTTCGGACCCCATAAGAAACACAATAGAGTAGAAGAGTGCTCTTTTCTCAAAAGCAGAGTGTGTTTCTTGTAAGGCGAGCTAGCGTTTGTTTCCCAGTCCTAAATGGAGTTGAATCACATGCAGTTTCTGGTCCTATGAGCAAGAGTTGTTTTCTGGTAATGAAAGTCACTGTTGCGCTCCAATTGCCATACACAGTGCAAATAGCACTCGCGTCTGTTCCCAGCAAGTACAGTGTATCGGACTGAAGAGGATCTACTGTTCTTGTCAGTTTCCTAAGCAGAGTTGAATTAGATATGGCCCGTGTGTGTAGGAAGCACAGTTCTTTTGTTCTGAGCAAGCTCACTGTTCTGGCGTATAGGAAACACAGAAGAGTAGAAGAGTGCTCTTTTCTCAAAAGCAGAGTGTGTTTCTTGTAAGGCGAGCTAGCGTTTGTTTCCCAGTCTTAAATGGAGTTGAATCCCATGCAGTTTCTAGTCTTATGAGCAAGAGTTGTTTTCTGGTAAGAAGAGTCACTATTGGGCTACCATTGCCATACACAGTGCAAATAGCACTCGCGTCCTTTCCAAACAAGTACAGTGTATTGGACAGAAGAGGAGCTACCCTTCTTGTCAGTTTCCTAAGCAGAGTTGAACTAGATATGGCCCGTGATTGTAGGAAGCACAGTTCTTTTCTTCTGAGCAAGCTCACTGTTCTGGCCCTATAGGAAACACAGTAGAGTAGAAGAGTGCTCTTTTCTCTAAAGCAGAGTGTGTTTCTTGTAAGGTGAGTTAGCGTTTGTTTCCCAGTCCTAAATGGAGTTGAATCACATACAGTTTCTTGTCCTACGAGCAAGGGATGTTTTCTGGTAACGAAAGTCACTATTGTGCTCCCTTTGCCATACACAGTGCAAATAGCACTGGTGTCTGTTCTCAGAAAGTACAGTGTATTGGACTGAAGAGGAGCTACTGTTCTTGTCAGTTTCCTAAGCAGAGTTGAACTAGATATGGCCCATGTGTGTAGGCAGCACAGTTCTTTTGTTCTGAGCAAGCTTACTGTTCGGACCCCATAGGAAACACAGTAGAGTAGAAGAGTGCTCTTTTCTCAAAAGCAGAGTGTGTTTCTTGTAAGGTGAGCTAGCGTTTGTTTCCCAGTCCTAAATGGAGTTGAATCACATGCAGTTTCTGGTCCTATGAGTAAGAGTTGTTTTCTGGTAAGAAGAGTCACTATTGCGCTCCCATTGCCATACACAGTGCAAACAACATTCGCTACTGTTTCTCGTAAATACAGTGTTTTGGACAGAAGAGGAGCTACTGTTCTTGTCAGTTTCCTAAGCAGAGTTGAACTAGATATGGGACGTGTGTGTAGGAAGAACAGTTCTTTTGTTCTGAGCAAGCTCACTGTTCGGACACCATAGGAAACACAGTAGAGTAGAAAAGTGCTCTTTTCTCACAAGCAGAGTGTGTTTCTTGTAAGGCGAGCTAGCGTTTCTTTCCCAGTCCTAAATGGAGTTGAATCACATGCAGTTTCTGGTCCTATGAGTAAGAGTTGTTTTCTGGTAAGAAGAGTCACTATTGCGCTCCCATTGCCATACACAGTGCAAACAACATTCGCTACTGTTTCTCGTAAATACAGTGTTTTGGACAGAAGAGGAGCTACTGTTCTTGTCAGTTTCCTAAGCAGAGTTGAACTAGATATGGGACGTGTGTGTAGGAAGAACAGTTCTTTTGTTCTGAGCAAGCTCACTGTTCGGACACCATAGGAAACACAGTAGAGTAGAAGAGTGCTCTTTTCTCACAAGCAGAGTGTGTTTCTTGTAAGGCGAGCTAGCGTTTCTTTCCCAGTCCTAAATGGAGTTGAATCACATGCAGTTTCTGATCCTAGGAGCAAGAGTTGTTTTCTGGTAAGAAGAGTCACTATTGCGCTCCCATTGTCATACACAGGGTAAATAGCACTGGCGTCTGTTCCTAGCATGTACAGTGTATTGGACTGAAGAGGATCTACTGTTCTTCTGTGTTTCCTAAGCATAGTTGAACTAGATATGGCCCATGTGTGTAGGAAGTACACTTCTTTTGTTCTGAGCAAGCTCACTGTTCTGGCCCTATAGGAAACATAGTAGAGTAGAAGAGTGTTTTTTTCTCAAAAGCAGAGTGTGTTTCTTGTAAGGCGAGCTAGCATGTGTTTCCCAGTCATAAATGGAGTTGAATCACATGCAGTTTCTGTTCCTAGGAGCAAGAGTTGTTTTCTGGTAAGAAGAGTCACTATTGCGCTCCCTTTGCCATACACAGTGCAAACAGCACTGGCCTATGTTCCCTGTAATTACAGATTATTGGACAGAAGAGGATCTACTGTTCTTGTCAGTTTCCTAAGCAGAGTTGAACAAGATATGGCCCGTGTGTGTAGGAAGCACAGTTCTTTTGTTCTGAGCAAGCACACTGTTCTGGCCCTATAGGAAACACAGTAGAGTAGAAGAGTGCTCTTTTCTCTAAACCTGAGTGTGTTTCTTGTAAGGTGAGATAGCGTTTGTTTCCCAGTCCTAAATGGAGTTAAATCACATGCAGTTTTTGGTCCTAAGAGCAAGGGATGTTTTCTGGTAAGGAAAGTCACTATTGTGCTACCATTGCCATACACAGTGCAAAAAGCACTCTCGTCTGTTCCCAGCAAGTACAGTGTATTGGACAGAAGAGGAGCTACTGTTCTTGTCAGTTTCCTAAGCAGAGTTGAACTAGATATAGCCCGTGATTGTAGGAAGCACAGTTCTTTTGTTCTGAGCAAGCTCACTGTTCTGGCCTTATAGGAAACACAATAGAGTAGAAGAGTGCTCTTTTCTCTAAAGCAGAGTGTGTTTCTTGTAAGGTGAGCTAGCGTTTGTTTCCCAGTCCTAAATGGAGTTGAATCACATACAGTTTCTGGTCCTACGAGCAAGGGATGTTTTCTGGTAACAAAAGTCACTATTGTGCTCCCCTTGCCCTACACAGTGCAAATAGCACTGGTGTCTGTTCTCAGCAAGTACAGTGTATTGGACTGAAGAGGAGCTACTGTTCTTGTCAGTTTCCTAAGCAGAGTTGAACTAGATATGGCCCATGTGTGTAGGAAGCCCAGTTCTTTTGTTCTGAGCAAGCTCACTGTTCGGACCCCATAGGAAACACAATAGAGTAGAAGAGTGCTCTTTTCTCAAAAGCAGAGTGTGTTTCTTGTAAGGCGAGCTAGCGTTTGTTTCCCAGTCCTAAATGGAGTTGAATCACATGCAGTTTCTTGTCCTACGAGCAAGAGTTGTTTTCTGGTAATGAAAGTCACTGTTGCGCTCCAATTGCCATACACAGTGCAAATAGCACTCGCGTCTGTTCCCAGCAAGTACAGTGTATCGGACTGAAGAGGATCTACTGTTCTTGTCAGTTTCCTAAGCAGAGTTGAATTAGATATGGCCCGTGTGTGTAGGAAGCACAGTTCTTTTGTTCTGAGCAAGCTCACTGTTCTGGCCCTATAGGAAACACAGTAGAGTAGAAGAGTGCTCTTTTCTCAAAAGCAGAGTGTGTTTCTTGTAAGGCGAGCTAGCGTTTGTTTCCCAGTCTTAAATGGAGTTGAATCCCATGCAGTTTCTAGTCTTATGAGCAAGAGTTGTTTTCTGGTAAGAAGAGTCACTATTGGGCTACCATTGCCATACACAGTGCAAATAGCACTCGCATCTGTTCCCAACAAGTACAGTGTATTGGACAGAAGAGGAGCTACCCTTCATGTCAGTTTCCTAAGCAGAGTTGAACTAGATATGGCCCGTGTGTGTGAAGCAGAGTTCTTTTCTTCTAAGCAAGCTCAATTTTCGGACCCCATAGGAAACACTTTAGAGTAGAATAGTGCTCTTTTCTCAAAAGCAGAGTGTGTTTCTTGTAAGGCTAGCTGGTGTTTGTTTCCCAGTCAGAAACGGAGTTGAATCCCATGCAGTTTCTGGTCCTACAAGCAAGAGTTGTTTTCTGGTAAGAAGAGTCACTATTGCGCTCCCATTGTCAAACACAGTACAAATAGCACTTGCGTCTGCTCCCAGCTAGTACAGTGTATTGGACTGAAGAGGATCTACTGTTCTTGTCAGTTTCCTAAGCAGAGTTGAACTAGATATAGCGTGTGTGTGTAGGAAGCACAGTTCTTTTGTTCTGAGCAAGCTCACTGTTTTGGCCCTATAGGAAACACAGTAGAGTAGAAGAGTGCTCTTTTCTCAAAAGCAGAGTGTGTTTCTTTTAAGGCGAGCTAGCATTTGTTTCCCAGTCCTAAATGGAGTTGAATCACATGCAGTTTTTGGTCCTACGAGCGTGGGATGTTTTCTGGTAAGGAAAGTCACTATTGTGCTCCCTTTGCCATAAACAGTGCAAATAGCACTCACGTCTGTTCCCAGCAAGTACAGTGTATTGGACTGAAGAGGATCTACTGTTCTTGTCATTTTCCTAAGCCGAGTTGAACTAGATATGGCCCATGTGTGTAGGAAGCACAGTTCTTTTGTTCTGAGCAAGCTCACTGTTCTGGCCCTATAGGAAACACAGTAGAGTAGAAGAGTGCTCTTTTCTCAAAAGCAGAATGTGTTTCTTCTAAGGCGAGGTAGCGTTTGTTTCCCAGTCCTAAATGGAGTTCAATCACATGCAGTTTCTGGTCCTAGGAGCAAGAGTTGTTTTATGGTAAGAAGAGTCACTATTGTGCTCCAATTGTCATACACAGGGCAAATAGCACTGGCGTCTGTTCCCAGCAAGTACAGTGTATCGTACTGAAGAGGAGCTACTGTTCTTGTCAGTTTCCTAAGCAGAGATGAACTAGATATGGCCAGTGTGTGTAGGAAGCACAGTTCTTATGTTCTGAGCAAGCTCACTGTTCTGGCCCTATAGGAAACACAGTAGAGTAGAAGAGTGCTCTTTTCTCAAAAGCAGAGTGTCTTTCTTGTAAGGCGAGCTAGAGTTTGTTTTCTAGTCCTAAATGGAGTTGAATCACATGCAGTTTTTGTTCGTACAAACAAGAGTTGTTTTCTGGTAAGGAAAGTCACTATTGCGCTCCCATTGCCATACACAGGGCAAATAGCACTCGCGTCTTTTCCCAGCAAGTACAGTGTATTGGACTGAAGAGGAGCTACTATTCTTGTCAGTTTCCTAAGCAGAGTTGAACTACATATGGTCCGTGTGTAGGAAGCACAGTTCTTTTGTTCTGAGCAAGCTCACTGTTTGGACCCTTAGGAAACACAGTAGAGTAGAAGAGTGTTTTTTTCTCAAAAGCAGAGTGTGTTTCTTGTAGGGCGAGCTAGCATTTGTTTCCCAGTCATAAATGGAGTTGAATCACATGCAGTTTCTGTTCTTAGGAGCAAGAGTTGTTTTCTGGTAAGAAGAGTCACTATTGTGCTCCCATTGCCATACACAGGGCAAATAGCATTCGCGTCTGTTCCCAACAAGTACAGTGTATTGGACAGAAGAGGAGCTACCCTTCATGTCAGTTTCCTAAGCAGAGTTGAACTAGATATGGCCCGTGTGTGTGAAGCAGAGTTCTTTTCTTCTAAGCAAGCTCAATTTTCGGACCCCATAGGAAACACTTTAGAGTAGAATAGTGCTCTTTTCTCAAAAGCAGAGTGTGTTTCTTGTAAGGCTAGCTGGTGTTTGTTTCCCAGTCAGAAACGGAGTTGAATCCCATGCAGTTTCTGGTCCTTCAAGCAAGAGTTGTTTTCTGGTAAGAAGAGTCACTATTGCGCTCCCATTGTCAAACACAGTGCAAATAGCACTTGCGTCTGCTCCCAGCTAGTACAGTGTATTGGACAGAAGAGGAGCTACTGTTCTTGTCAGTTTCCTAAGCAGAGTTGAACTAGATATAGCCCGTGTTTGTAGGAAGCACAGTTCTTTTGTTCTGAGCAAGCTCACTCTTCTTTCCCTATAGGAAACACAGTAGAGTAGAAGAGTGCTCTTTTGTCAAAAGCAGAGTGTGTTTCTTGTAAGGTGAGCTAGCGTTTGTTTCCCAGTCCTAAATGGAGTTAAATCACATACAGTTTCTGGTCCTACGAGCAAGGGATGTTTTCTGGTAACGAAAGTCACTATTGTGCTCCCTTTGCCATAAACAGTGCAAATAGCACTGGCGTCTGTTCCCAGCAAGTACAGTGTATTGGACTGAAGAGGAGCTACTGTTCTTGTCAGTTTCCTATGCAGAGTTGAACTAGATATGGCCCGTGTGTGTAGGAAGCACATTTCTTATGTTCTGAGCAAGCTCACTGTTCTGTCCCTATAGGAAACACAGTAGAGTAGAAGTGTGCTCTTTTCTCTAAAGCAGAGTGTGTTTCTTGTAAGGTGAGCTAGCGTTTGTTTCCCAGTCCTAAATGGAGTTTAATCACATGCAGTTTTTGGTCCTACGAACAAGGAATGTTTTCTGTAAGGAAAGTCACTATTGTGCTCCCTTTGCCTTACACAGTGCAAATAGCACTCACGTCTGTTCCCAGCAAGTACAGTGTATTGGACTGAAGAGGAACTACTGTTCTTGTCAGTTTCCTAAGCAGAGTTGAACTAGATATTGCCCTTGTGTGTAGGAAGCACAGTTCTTTTGTTCTGAGCAAGCTCACTCTTCTGGCCCTATAGGAATCACAGTAGAGTAGAAGAGTGCTCTTTTCTCTAAAGCAGAGTGTGTTTCTTGTAAGGTGAGCTATCGTTTGTTTCCCAGTCTTAAATGGAGTTGAATCCATGCAGTTTTAGGTCCTACAAGCAAGGGATGTTATCTGGTAAGGAAAGTCACTATTGTGCTCCCTTTGCTATACACAGTGCAAATAGCACTCGTGTCTGCTCCCAGCAAGTACAGTGTATTGGACTGAAGAGGATCTACTGTTCTTGTCAGTTTCCTAAGCAGAGTTGAGCTAGATATGGCTCGTGTGTGTAGGAAGCCCAGTTCTTTTGTTCTGAGCAAGCTCACTGTTCTGGCCCTATAGGAAACACAGAAGAGTAGAAGAGTGCTCTTTTCTCAAAAGCAGAGTGTGTTTATTGTAAAGTGAGCTAGCATTTGTTTCCTAGTCCTAAATGGAGTTGAATTACATGCAGTTTCTGGTCCTATGAGCAAGAGTTGTTTTCTGGTGCAAAGAGTCTCTATTGCGCTCCCATTGCCATACACAGTGCAAACAACACTCGCTACTGATCTTTGCAAGTACAGTGTATTGGACAGAATAGGAGCTACTGTTCTTGTCAGTTTCCTAAGCAGAGTTGAACTAGATATGGCCCGTGTGTAGGAAGCACACTTCTTTTGTTCTGAGCAAGCTCACTGTTCGGACCCCATAGGAAACACAGAAGAGTAGAAGAGTGCTCTTTTCTCAAAAGCAGAGTGTGTTTCCTGTAATGCTAGCTAGCGTTTGTTTCCCAGTCCTAAATGGAGTTGAATCACATGCAGTTTCTGGTCCTATGAGCAAGAGTTGTTTTCTGGTAAGAAGAGTCACTATTGCGCTCCCATTGTCATACACAGGTAAATAGCACTGGCGTCTGTTCCCAGCATGTACAGTGTATTGGACTGAAGAGGATCTACTGTTCTTCTGTGTTTCCTAAGCAGAGTTGAACTAGATATGGCCCGTGTGTGTAGGAAGTACACTTCTTTTGTTCTGAGCAAGCTCACTGTTCTGGCCTTATAGGAAACATAGTAGAGTAGAAGAGGGTTTTTTTGCTCAAAAGCAGAGTGTGTTTCTTGTAAGGCGAACTAGCATTTGTTTCCCAGTCACAAATGGAGTTGAATCACATGCAGTTTCTGTTCCTAGGAGCAAGAGTTGTTTTCTGGTAAGAAGAGTCACTATTGCGCTCCCATTGCCATACACAGTGCAAATAGCACTGGCGTCTGTTCCCTGCAAGTACAGATTATTGGACAGAAGAGGAGCTACTGTTCTTGTCAGTTTCCTAAGCAGACTTGAACAAGATATTGCCCGTGTGTGTAGGAAGCAAAGTTCTTTTGTTCTGAGCAAGCTCACTGTTCTGGCCCTATAGGAAACACAGTAGAGTAGAAGAGTGCTCTTTTCTCTAAAGCAGAGTGTGTTTCTTGTAAGGTGAGCTAGCGTTTGTTTCCCAGTCCTAAATGGAGTTGAATCACATGCAGTTTTTGGTCCTATGAGCAAGGAATGTTTTCTGGTAAGGAAAGTCACTATTGTGCTACCATTGCCATACACAGTGCAAATAGCACTCTCGTCTGTTCCCAGTTAGTACAGTGTATTGGACAGAAGAGGAGCTACTGTTCTTGTCAGTTTTCGAAGCAGTGTTGAACTAGATATAGCCCGAGTGTGTAGGAAGCACAGTTCTTTTGTTCTGAGCAAGCTCACTGTTCGGACACCATAGGAAACACAGTAGAGTAGAAGAGTGCTCTTTTCTCTAAAGCAGAGTGTGTTTCTTGTAAGGTGAGCTAGCGTTTGTTTCCCAGTCCTAAATGGAGTTGAATCACATGCAGTTTTTGGTCCTATGAGCAAGAGTTGTTTTCTGGTAAGAAGAGTCACTATTGCGCTCCCATTGCCATACACAGTGCAAAGAACACTCGCTACTGTTCATTGCAAGTACAGTGTATTGGACAGAAGAGGAGCTTACTGTTCTTGTCAGTTTCCTAAGCAGAGTTGAACTAGATATGGGACATGTGTGTAGGAAGCACAGTTCTTTTGTTCTGAGCAAGCTCACTGTTCGGACACCATAGGAAACACAGTAGAGTAGAAGGTGTGCTCTTTTCTCAAAAGCAGAGTGTGTTTCTCATAAGGCGAGCTAGCGTTTCTTTCCCAGTCCTAAATGGAGTTGAATCACATACAGTTTCTGATCCTAGGAGCAAGAGTTGTTTTTTGGTAAGAAGAGTCACTATTGCGCTCCCATTTTCATACACAAGTTAAATAGCACTGGCGTCTGTTCCCAGCATGTACAGTGTATTGGACTGAAGAGGATCTACTGTTCTTCTGTGTTTCCTATGCAGAGTTGAACTAGATATGGCCCGTGTGTGTAGGAAGTACACTTATTTTGTTCTGAGCAAGCTCACTGTTCTGGCCTATAGGAAACACAGTAGAGTAGAAGAGTGTTTTTTTCTCAAAAGCAGAGTGTGTTTCTTGTAAGGCGAGCTAGCATTTGTTTCCCAGTCATAAATGGAGTTGAATCACATGCAGTTTCTGTTCCTAGGAGCAAGAGTTGTTTTATGGTAAGAATAGTCACTATTGTGCTCCCATTGCCATACACAGGGCAAATAGCATTCGCGTCTGTTCCCAGCAAGTACAGTGTATTGGACTGAAGCGGAGCTACTGTTCTTGTCAGTATCCTAAGCAGAGTTGAACTAGATATAGTCCGAGTGTGTAGGAGCACAGTTCTTTTGTTCTGAGCAAGCTCACTGTTCTGGCCTTATAGGAAACACAGTAGAGTAGAAGAGTGCTCTTTTCTCTAAAGCAGAGTGTGTTTCTTGTAAGGTGAGCTATCGTTTGTTTCCCAGTCCTAAATGGAGTTGAATCACATGCAGTTTTTGGTCCTACGAGCAATGGATGTTTTCTGTTAAGGAAAGTCACTATTGTGTTCCCTTTGCCTTAAACAGTGCAAATAGCACTCGCGTCTGTTCCCAGCAAGTACAGTGTATTGGACTGAAGTGGAGCTACTGTTCTTGTCAGTTTCCTAAGCAGAGTTGAACTAGATATGGCCCGTGTGTGTAGGAAGCACAGTTCTTTTGTTCTGAACAAGCTCACTGTTCGGACCCCATAGGAAACACAGAAGAGTAGAAGAGTGCTCTTTTCTCAAAAGCAGAGTGTGTTTCTTGTAAGGTGAGCTAGCGTTTGTTTCCCAGTCCTAAATGGAGTTGAATTACATGCAGTTTCTGGTCCTACAAGCAAGAGTTGTTTTCTGGTAGGAAGAGTCACTATTGTGTTCCCATTGCCATACACAGGGCAAATAGCACTCGCGTCTGTTTCCAGGATGTACAGTGTATTGGACTGAAGAGGATCTACTGTTCTTGTCAGTTTCCTAAGCAAACTTGAAACAGATATGGCCCGTGTGTGTAGGAAGTACACTTCTTTTGTTCTGAGCAAGCTCACTCTTCTGGCCCTATAGGAAACACAGTAGAGTAGAAGAGTGCTCTTTTCTCAAAAGCAGAATGTGTTTCTTGTAAGGCGAGCTAGCGTTTGTTTCCCAGTCCTAAATGGAGTTCAATCACATGCAGTATCTGGTCCTAGGAGCAAGAGTTGTTTTATGGTAAGAAGAGTCACTATTGCGCTCCAATTGTCATACACAGGGCAAATAGCACTGGCGTCTGTTCCCAGCAAGTACAGTGTATCGGACTGAAGAGGAGCTACTGTTCTTGTCAGTTTCCTAAGCAGAATTGAACTAGATTTGGCCAGTGTGTGTAGGAAGCACAGTTCTTATGTTCTGAGCAAGCTCACTGTTCTGGCCCTATAGGAAACACAGTAGAGTAGAAGAGTGCTCTTTTCTCAAAAGCAGAGTGTCTTTCTTGTAAGGCGAGCTAGCGTTTGTTTTCTAGTCCTAAATGGAGTTGAATCACATGAAGTTTTTGGTCGTACAAACAAGAGTTGTTTTCTGGTAAGGAAAGTCACTATTGCGCTCCCATTGCCATACACAGGGCAAATAGCACTCGCGTCTTTTCCCAGCAAGTACAGTGTATTGGACTGAATAGGAGCTACTGTTCTTGTCAGTTTCTTAAGCAGAGTTGAACTACATATGGTCCGTGTGTAGGAAGCACAGTTCTTTTGTTCTGAGCAAGCTCACTGTTTGGACCCTTAGGAAACACAGTAGAGTAGAAGAGTGCTCTTTTCTCTAAAGCAGAGTGTGTTTCTTGTAAGACGAGCTAGCGTTTGTTTCCCAGACTTAAATGGAGTGGAATCACATGCAGTTTCTGGTCCTACGAGCAAGAGCTGTTTTATGGTAAGAACAGTCACTATTGTGCTGCCATTGCCAAAAACAGGACAAATAGCACTGTCGTCTGTTCCCAGCAAGTACAGTGTATTGGACTGAAGAGTATCTACTGTTCTTGTCAGGTTCCTAAGCAGAATTGAACTAGATATGGCCGTGTGTGTAGGAAGCACAGTTCTTTTGTTCTGAGCAAGCTCACTGTTCGGACCCCATAGGAAACACAGTAGATTAGAAGAGTGCTCTTTTCTCAAAAGCAGAGTGTGTTTCTTGTAAGGCGAGCTAGCGTTTGTTTCCCAGTCCTAAATGGAGTTGAATCACATGCAGTTTCTGGTCCTACGAGCAAGAGTTGTTTTCTGGTAATGAAAGTCACTATTGCGCTCCCATTGCCATACACAGTGCAAATAGCACTCGTATCTGTTCCCAGCAAGTACAGTGTATCGGACTGAAGAGGAGCTACTGTTCTTGTCAGTTTCCTAAGCAGAGTTGAACTAGATATGGCCCGTGTGTGTAGGAAGCACAGTTCTTTTGTTCTGAGCAAGCTCACTGTTCTGGCCCTATAGGAAACACAGTAGAGTAGACGAGTGCTCTTTTCTCAAAAGCAGAGTGTGCTTCTTGTAAGGCGAGCTAGCGTTTGTTTCCCAGTCTTAAATGGGGTTGAATCCCATGCACTTTCTAGTCTTACGAGCAAGAGTTGTTTTCTGGTAAGAAGAGTCACTATTGTGCTACCATTGCCATAAACAGTGCAAATAGCAGTCACGTCTGTTCCCAGCAAGTACAGTGTATTGGACAGAAGAGGAGCTTCCCTTCTTGTCAGTTTCCTAAGCAGAGTTGAACTAGATATGGCCCGTGTGTGTGAAGCACAGTTCTTTTGTTCTGAGCAAGCTCAATTTTCGGAACCCCATAGGAAACACTGTAGAGTAGAATAGTGCTCTTTTCTCAAAAGCAGAGTGTGTTTCTTGTAAGGCGAGCTGGTGTTTGTTTCCCAGTCAGAAACGGAGTTGAATCCCATGCAGTTTCTGATCCTACAAGCAATAGATGTTTTCTGGTAGGAAGAGTCACTATTGCGCTCCCATTGCCATACACAGTGCAAATAGCACTCGTGTCTGCTTCCAGCAAGTACAGTGTATTGGACTGAAGAGGA
>NW_026737709.1:0-34000 GCF_949786415.1 Peromyscus eremicus | reverse complement strand
GAATGATTGTGTCCACATGCAGGTGTGCACACTGAAGTGTTAGAATATGTGTGTCCCTGTGGAGGTGTGCACACTGAACTGTTAGAATGATTGTGTCCACATGGAGGTGTGCACACTTAACTGTTAGAATGAGTGTGTCCCTGTGGAGGTGTGCACACTGAAATGTTAGAATGACTGTGTCCACATGGAGGTGTGCACACTGAAGTGTTAGAAAATGTCCACATGGAGGTGTGCACAATGAACTGTTACAATGAGTGTGTCCAATGGAGGTGTGCACACTGAACTGTTAGAATGAGTGTGCCCACATGGAGTTGTGCACACTGAACTGTTAGAATGAGTGTGTCCACATGGAGGTGTGCACACTGAACTGTTAGAATGAGTGTGACCACATGGATGTGTGCATATTGAACTGGTAGAATATGTCCACATGGAGGTTTGCACACTGTACTGTTAGAATGAGTGTGTCAACATGGAGGTGTGCACACTGAACTGTTAGAATGAGAGTGTCCCTGTGGAGGTGTGCACACTGAACTGTTAGAATGACTGTGTATGCATCGAGGTGTGCACACTGAACTCTTAGAATGATTGTGTCCCTGTGGAGGTGTGCACATTGAAATGTTAAAATGAGTGTGTCTACATGGAGGTGTGCACACTGAACTGTTAGAATGTGTCCACATGGAGGTGTGCACACTGAAGTGTTAGAATGAGTGTGCCCACATGGAGTTGTGCACACTGAACTGTTAGAATGATTGTGTCCACATGGAGGTGTGCACACTGAACTGTTAGAATGATTGTGTCCACATGGAGGTGTGCACACTGAACTGTTAGAATGAGAGTGTCCCCATGTAGGTGTGCACACTGAACTGTTAGAATGAGTGTGTCCCTGTGGAGGGGTGCACACTGAACTGTTAGAATGATTGTGTCCACATGGAGGTGTGCACACTGAAGTGTTAGAATGAGTGTGTCCACATGGAGGTGTGCACACTGAACTGTTAGAATGTGTGTGTCCACATGGAGGTGTGCACACTGAACTGTTAGAATGAGTGTGTCCACATGGAGATGTGCACACTGAACTGTTAGAATGAGTGTGCCCACAAGGAGGTGTGCACACTGAACTGTTAGAATGAGTGTGTCCACATGGAGTTGTGCACACTGAACTGTTAGAATGAGTGTCCCCACATGGAGGTGTGTGCACTGAACTGTTAGAATGAGTGTGTCCCTGTGGAAGTGTGCACAATGAAATGTTAGAATGAGTGTGTCCCTGTGGAGGTGTGCACACTGAACTATTAGAATGAGTGTGCACACATGGAGGTGTGCAACCTGAACTGTTAGAATGAGTGTGTCGAATGGATGTGTGCACACTGAACTGTTAGAATGAGTGTGCAACATGGAGGTGTGCACACTGAACTGTTAGAATGAGTGTGTCCACATGGAGGTGTGCACACTGAACTGTTAGAATGAGTGTGACCACATGGAGGTGTGTGCACTGAACTGTTAGAATGAGTGTGTCCCTGTGGAAGTATGCACAGTGAAATGTTAGAATGAGTGTGTCCCTGTGGAGGTTTGCACACTGAATTGTTAGAATGAGTATGTCCACATGGAGGTGTGCACACTGAACTGTTAGAATGAGTTTGTCCACATGGAGGTGTGCACAATGAACTGTTAGAATGATTGTGTCCACATGCAGTTGTGCACACTGAAGTGTTAGAATGAGTGTGTCCCTGTGGAGGTGTGCACACTGAACTGTTAGAATGATTGTGTCCACATGGAGGTGTGCACACTGAACTGTTAGAATGAGTGTGTCCCTGTGGAGGTGTGCACACTGAAATGTTAGAATGAGTGTGTCCACATGGAGGTGTGCACACTGAAGTGTTAGAATTTGTCCACATGGAGGTGTGCACACTGAACTGTTAGAATGAGTGTGTCCACATGGAGGTGTGCACACTGAACTGTTAGAATTAGTGTGTCCACATTGAGGTGTGCACACTGTACTGTTAGAATGAGTGTGCCCACATGGAGGTGTGCACACTGAACTGTTAGAATGACTGTGTATGCATCGAGGTGTGCACACTGAACTCTTAGAATGATTGTGTCCCTGTGGAGGTGTGCACATTGAAATGTTAGAATGAGTGTGTCTACATGGAGGTGTTCACACTGAACTGTTAGAATGTGTCCACATTGAGGTGTGCACACTGAAGTGTTAGAATGAGTGTGCCCACTTGGAGTTGTGCACACTGAACTGTTAGGATGATTGTGTCCACATGGAGGTGTGCACACTGAACTGTTAGAATGATTGTGTCCACATGGAGGTGTGCACACTGAACTGTTAGAATGAGTGTGTCCCCATGTAGGTGTGCACACTGAAATGTTAGAATGATTGTGTCCACATGGAGGTGTGCACACTGAACTGTTAGAATGAGTGTGTCCCTGTGGAGGGGTGCACACTGAACTGTTAGAATGATTGTGTCCACATGGAGGTGTGCACACTGAAGTGTTAGAATTTGTCCACATGGAGGTGTGCTCACTGAACTGTTAGAATGAGTGTGTCCACATGGAGGTGTGCACACTGAACTGTTAGAATGAGTGTGTCCACATGGAGGTGTGCACACTGACCTGTTAGAATGTGTGTGTCCACATGGAGGTGTGCACACTGAACTGTTAGAATGAGTGTGTCCACATGGAGGTGTGCACACTGAAGTGTTAGAATGAGTGTGTCCACATGGAGATTGCACACTGAACTGTTAGAATGAGTGTGCCCACATGAAGGTGTGCACACTGAACTGTTAGAATGAGTGTGTCCACATGAAGGTGTGCACACTGAACTGTTAGAATGAGTGTGCCCACATGGAGGTGTGTACACTGAACTGTTAGAATGAGTGTGTCCCTGTGGAAGTATGCACAATGACATGTTAGAATGAGTGTGTCCCTGTGGAGGTGTGCACACTGAACTGTTAGAATGAGTGTGTCCATATGGAGGTGTGCACACTGAACTGTTAGAATGAGTGTATCCCTGTGGAGGTGTGCACACTGAACTGTTAGAATGAGTGTGTCCACATGGTGGTGTGCACACTGAACTTTTAGAATGAGTGTGTCCACATCGAGGTGTGCACACTGAACTGTTAGAATGAGTGTGCCCACATGGAGGTGTGCACACTGAACTGTTAGAATGAGTGTGCCCACATGGAGGTGTGCACACTGAAATGTTAGAATGAGTGTGCCCACATGGAGGTGTGCACACTGAACTGTTAGAATGAGTGTGCCCACATGGAGGTGTGCACACTGAACTGTTAGAATGAGTGTGTCCCTGTGGAGGTATGCACTATGAAATGTTAAATTGAGTGTGTCCCTGTGTAGGTGTGCACACTGAACTGTTAGAATGAGTGTGTCCACATGGAGGTGTGCACACTGAACTGTTAGAAAGAGTGTGTCCACATGGAGGTGTGCACACTGAACTGTTAGAATGAGTGTATCCCTGTGGAGGTGTGCACACTGAACTGTTAGGATGAGTGTGTCCACATGGAGGTGTGCACACTGAACTGTTAGAATGAGTGTATCCCTGTGGAGGTGTGCACACTGAACTGTTAGGATGAGTGTGTCCACATGGAGGTGTGCACACTGAACTGTTAGAATGAGTGTGTCCACATTGAGGTTTGCACACTAAACTGTTAGAATGAATGTGTCCACATGGAGGTGTGCACGCTGAACTTTTAGAATGAGTGTGCCCACATGGACTTGTGCACACTGAACTGTTAGAATGAGTATGCACACATGGAAGTGTGTACACTGAACTGTTAGAATGATTGTGTCCACATGCAGGTGTGCACACTGAACTGTTAGAATGAGTGTGTCCCTGTGGAGGTGTGCACACTGAATTGTTAGAATGAGTGTGCCCACATGGAGGTGTGCACACTGAACTGTTAGAATGAGTGTGTCCACATGGAGGTGTGCACACTGAACTGTTAGAATGAGTGTATCCACATGGAGGTGCGCACACTGAACTGTTAGAATGAGTGTATCCCTGTGGAGTTGTGGACCCTGAACTGTTAGGATGAGTGTGTCCACATGGAGGTGTGCACAATGAACTGTTAGAATGAGTGTGTCCACATGGAGGTGTGCACACTGAACTGTTAGAATGAGAGTGTCCACATGGAGGTGTGCACAATGAACTGTTAGAATGAGTGTGCCCACATGGAGTTGTGCACACTGAACTTTTAGAATGAGTATGCACACATGGAGGTGTGCACACTGAACTGTTAGAATGAGTGTGTCCCTGTGGAGTTGTGCACACTGAACTGTTAGAATGATTGTGTCCACATGGAGGTGTGCACACTGAACTGTTACAATGAGTGTGTCCCTGTGGAGGTGTGCACAATGAAATTTTAGAATGAGTGTGTCCACATGGAGGTGTGCACACTGACGTGTTATAATTTGTCCACATGGAGGTGTGCACACTGAAATGTTAGAATGAGTGTGTCCACATGGAGGTGTGCACACTGAACTGTTAGAATGAGTGTGTCCACATGGAGGTGTGCACACTGAACTCTTAGAATGAATGTGTTTCTGTGGAGGTGTGCACACTGAAATGTTAGAATGAGTGTGTTTACATGGAGGTGTGCACACTGAACTGTTAGAATGTGTCCACATTGAGGTGTGCACACTGGACTGTTAGAATGAGTTTGCCCACATGGTGTTGTGAACACTGAACTGTTAGAATGATTGTGTCCACATGGAGCTGTGCACACTGAACTGTTAGAATGAGTGTGTCCCTGTGGAGGTGTGCACACTGAAATGTTAGATTGAGTGTGTCCACATGGAGGTGAGCACACTGAAGTGTTAGAATTTGTCCACATGGAGGTGTGCACACTGAAATGTTAGAATGAGTGTCTCCCTGTGGAGGTGTGCACACTGAAATGTTAGAATGAGTGTGTCCACATAGAGGGGTGCACAATGAAGTGTTAGAATTTGTCCACATGGAGGTGTGCACAATGAACTGTTAGAAAGAGTGTGTTCACATGGAGGTGTGCACACTGAACTGTTACAATGTGTGTGCCCACATGGATGTGTGCACACTGAACTGTTAGAATGAGTGTGTCCACATGGAGGTGTGCACACTGAACTGTTAGAATGAGTGTATCCCTGTGGAGGTGTGCACACTGAACTGTTAGAATGAGTGTGTCCACATGGAGGTGTGCACACTAAACTGTTAGAATGAGTGTGCCCACATGGAGGTGTTCACACTTAACTGTTAGAATGAGTGTGCCTACATGGAGGTGTGCACACTGAACTGTTAGAATGAGTGTGCCCACATGGAGGTGTGCCCTCTGAACTGTTAGAATGAGTGTGTCCCTGTGGAGGTATGCACAATGAAATGTTAGAATGAGTGTGTCCCTGTGGAGGTTTGCACACTGAATTGTTAGAATGAGTATGTCCACATGGAGGTGTGCACACTGAACTGTTAGAATGAGTGTGTCCACATGGAGGTGTGCACAACGAACTGTTAGAAGGAGTGTGCCCACATGGAGGTGTGCACACTGAACTGTTAGAATGAGTGTGTCCCTGTGGAGGTGTGCACACTGAACTGTTAGAATGACTGTGTCCACATGGAGGTGTGCACACTGAACTGTTAGAATGAGTGTGTCCCAGTGGAGGTTTGCACACTGAACTGTTAGAATGAGTGTGCCCACATGGAGGTGTGCACAATGAACTGTTAGAATGAATGTGTCCACATGGAGTTGTGCACACTGAACTGTTAGAATGATTGTGTCCACATGCAGGTGTGCACACTGAACTGTTAGAATGAGTGTGTCCCTGTGGAGGTGTGCACACTGAACTGTTAGAATGATTGTGTCCACATGCAGGTGTGCACACTGAACTGTTAAAGTGATTGTGTCCCTGTGGAGGTGTGCACACTGAACTGTTAGAATGATTGTGTCCACATGGAGGTGTGCACACTGAACTGTTAGAATGAGTGTGTCCCGGTGGAGGTGTGTACACTGAAATGTTAGACTGAGTGTGTCCACATGGAGTTGTGCACATTGAAGTGTTAGAATTTGTCCACATGGAGGTGTGCACACTGAACTTTTAAAATGACTGTGTCCACATGGAGGTGTGCAGACTGAACTGTTAGAATGAGTGTGCCCATATGGAGGTGTGCACACTGAACTGTTAGAATGAGTGTGCCCACATGGAAGTGTGCACACTGAAGTGTTAGAATGAGTGTGCCTACATGGAGGTGTGCTCACTGAACTGTTAGAATGAGTGTGCCCACATGGAGGTGTGCACACTGAACTGTTAGAATGAGTGTGTCCCTGTGGAGGTATGCACAATGAAATATTAAAATGAGTGTGTCCCTGTGTAGGTGTGCACACTGAACTCTTAGGATGAGTGTGTCCACATGGAGGTGTGCACACTGAACGGTTAGAATGATTGTGTCCACATGGAGGTGTGCACACTAAACTGTTAGAATGAATGTGTCCACATGGAGGTGTGCACGCTGAACTTTTAGAATGAGTGTGCCCACATGGAGGTGTGCGCACTGAACTGTTAGAATGAGTATGCACACATGGAGGAGTGTACACTGAACTGTTAGAATGATTGTGTCCACATGCAGGTGTGCACACTGAACTGTTAGAATGAGTGTGCCCACATGGAGGTGTGCACACTGAACTGTTAGAATGAGTGTGTCCACATGGAGGTGTGCACACTGAACTGTTAGAATGAGTGTGTCCACATGGAGGTGTGCACAGTGAACTGTTAGAATGAGTGTATCCCTCTGGAGGTGTGGACCCTGAACTGTTAGGATGAGTGTGTCCACATGGAGGTGTGCCCAATGAACTGTTAGAATGAGTGTGTCCACATGGAGGTGTGCACAATGAACTGTGAGAATGAGTGTGCCCACATGGAGGTGTGCACACTGAACTGTTAGAATGAGTATGCACACATGGAGGTGTGCACACTGAACTGTTAGAATGATTGTGTCCACATGGAGGTGTGCACACTGAACTGTTAGAATGAGTGTGGCCACATGGAGGTGTGCACACTGAACTGTTAGAATGAGTGTGTCCACATGGAGGTGTGCACACTGAACTGTTAGAATGAGTGTATCCCTGTGGAGATGTGCACACTGAACTGTTAGGATGAGTGTGTCCACATGGAGGTGTGCACACTGAACTGTTAGAATGAGTGTGTCCACATGGAGGTGTGCACACTAAACTGTTAGAATGAAAGTCTCCACATGGAGGTGTGCACGCTGAACTTTTAGAATGAGTGTGCCCACATGGAGGTGTGCACACTTAACTCTTAGAATGAGTATGCACACGTGGAGGTGTGTACACTGAACTGTTAGAATGATTGTGTCCACATGCAGGTGTGCACACTGAACTGTTAGAATGATTGTGTCCACATGCAGGTGTGCACACTGAACTGTTAGAATGAGTGTGTCCCTGTGGAGGTGTGCACACTGAATTGTTAGAATGAGTGTGCCCACATGGAGGTGTGCACACTGAACTGTTAGAATGAGTGTGTCCACATGGAGGTGTGCACACTGAACTGTTAGAATGAGTGTGTCCACATGGAGGTGTGCACACTGAACTGTTAGAATGAGTGTATCCCTGTGGAGTTGTGGACCCTGAACTGTTAGGATGAGTGTGTCCACATGGAGGTGTGCACACTGAACTGTTAGAATGAGTGTGTCCACATGGAGGTGTGCACACTGAACTGTTAGAATGAGAGTGTCCACATGGAGGTGTGCACAAAGACTGTAAGAATGAGTGTGCCCACATGGAGGTGTGCACACTGAACTGTTAGAATGAGTGTGTCCCTGTGGAGGTGTGCACACTGAACTGTTGGAATGATTGTGTCCACATGGAGGTGTGCACCTTGAACTGTTAGAATGAGTGTGTCCCTGTGGAGGTGTGCACACTGAAATTTTAGAATGAGTGTGTCCACATGGAGGGGTACACACTGACGTGTTAGAATTTTCCACATGGAGGTGTGCACACTGAAATGTTAGAATGAGTGTGTCCACATGGAGGTGTGCACACTGAAGTGTTAGAATTTGTCCACATGGAGGTGTGCACACTGAACTGTTAGAATGAGTGTGTCCACATGGAGCTGTGCACACTGAACTGTTAGAATGAATGTGTCCACATGGAGGTGTGAACACTGAACTCTTAGAATGAGTGTGTTTCTTTGGAGGTGTGCACCCTGAAATGTTAGAATGAGTGTGTCTACTTGGAGGTGTGCACACTGAACTGTTAGAATGTGTCCACATTGAGGTGTGCACACTGGACTGTTACAATGAGTGTGCCCACATGGAGTTGTGAACACTGAACTGTTAGAATGATTGTGTCCACATGGAGGTGTGCACACTGAACTGTTAGAATGAGTGTGTCCACATGGAGGTGTGCACACTGAACTGTTAGAATGAGAGTGTCCACATGGAGGTGTGCACAAAGAACTGTTAGAATGAGTGTGCCCACATGGAGGTGTGCACACTGAACTGTTAGAATGAGTATGCACACATGGTGGTGTGCACACTGAACTGTTAGAATGATTGTGTCCACATGGAGGTGTGCACACTGAACTGTTAGAATGAGTGTGTCCCTGTGGAGGTGTGCACACTGAACTGTTGGAATGATTGTGTCCACATGGAGGTGTGCACACTGAACTGTTAGAATGAGTGTGTCCCTGTGGAGGTGTGCACACTGAAATTTTAGAATGAGTGTGTCCACATGGAGGTGTGCACACTGACGTGTTAGAATTTGTCCACATGGAGGTGTGCACACTGAAATGTTAGAATGAGTGTGTCCACATGGAGGTGTGCACACTGAAGTGTTAGAATTTGTCCACATGGAGGTGTGCACACTGAACTGTTAGAATGAGTGTGTCCACATGGAGGTGTGCACACTGAACTGTTAGAATGTGTGTGTCCACATTGTGGTGTGCACACTGAACTGTTAGAATGAGTGTGCCCACATGGAAGTGTGCACACTGAACTGTTAGAATGAGTGTGTCCACATGGAGGTGTGCACACTGAACTGTTAGAATGAGTGTGCCCACATGGAAGTGTGCACACTGAACTGTTAGAATGAGTGTGTCTACATGGAGGTGTGCACACTGAACTGTTAGAATGAGTGTGTCCCTGTGGAGGTGTGCACACTGAACTGTTAGAATGAGTGTGTCCCTGTGGAGGTGTGCACACTGAACTGTTAGAATGATTGTGTCCACATGGAGGTGTGCACACTGATCTGTTAGAATGAGTGTGTCCCTGTGGAGGTGTGCACACTGAAATGTTAGAATGAGTGTGTCCACATGGATGTGTGCACACTGAAGTGTTAGAATTTGTCCACATGGAGGTGTGCACACTGAACTGTTAGAATGAGTGTGTCCACATGGAGTGTGCACACTGAACTGTTAGAATGAGTGTGTCCACATGGAGGTGTGCACACTGAACTGTTAGAATGTGTGTGTCCACATGGAGGTGTGCACACTGAACTGTTAGAATGAGTGTGCCCACATGGACTTGTGCACAATGAACTGTTACAATGAGTGTGTCCACATGGAGATGTGCACAATGAACTGTTAGAATGATTGTGTCCACATGGAGGTGTGCACACTGAACTGTTAGAATGAGTGTGTCCACATGGAGGTGTGCACACTGAACTGTTAGAATGAGTGTGTCCACATGGAGGTGTGCACTGTGAACTGTTAGAATGATTGTGTACACATGCAGGTGTGCACACTGAGGTGTTAGAATGAGTGTGTCCCTGTGGAGGTGTGCACAATGAACTGTTAGAATGATTGTGTCCACATGGAGGTGTGCACACTGAACTGTTAGAATGATTGTGTCCACATGGAGGTGTGCACACTGAAATGTTAGAATGAGTGTGTCCACATGGAGGTGTGCACACTGAAGTGTTAGAATTAGTCCAAATGGAGGTGTGCACACTGAACTGTTAGAATGAGTGTGTCCACATGGAGGTGTGCACACTGAACTGTTAGAATGAGTGTATCCCTGTGGAGGTGTGCACACTGAACTGTTAGGATGAGTGTGTCCACATGGAGGTGTGCACACTGAACTGTTAGAATGATTGTGTCCACATGGAGGTGTGCACACTAAACTGTTAGAATGAATGTGTCCACATGAGGTGTGCACGCTGAACTTTTAGAATGAGTGTGCCCACATGGAGGTGTGCGCACTGAACTGTTAGAATGAGTATGCACACATGGAGGAGTGTACACTGAACTGTTAGAATGATTGTGTCCACATGCAGGTGTGCACACTGAACTGTTAGAATGAGAGTGTCCACATAGAGGTGTGCACAATGAACTGTTAGAATGAGTGTGTCGACATGGAGGTGTGCACACTGAACTGTTAGAATGAGAGTGTCCACATGGAGGTGTGCACAATGAACTGTGAGAATGAGTGTGCCCACATGGAGGTGTGCACACTGAACTGTTAGAATGAGTATGCACACATGGAGGTGTGCACACTGAACTGTTAGAATGATTGTGTCCATATGGAGTTGTGCACACTGAACTGTTAGAATGAGTGTGCCCACATGGAGGTGTGCACACTGAACTGTTAGAATGAGTGTGTCCACATGGAGGTGTGCACACTGAACTGTTAGAATGAGTGTATGCCTGTGGAGGTGTGCACACTGAACTGTTAGGATGAGTGTGTCCACATGGAGGTGTGCACACTGAACTGTTAGAATGAGTGTGTCCACATGGAGGTGTGTACACTAAACTGTTAGAATGAATGTGTCCACATGGAGGTGTGCACGCTGAACTTTTAGAATGAGTGTGCCCACATGGAGTTGTGCACACTGAACTGTTAGAATGAGTATGCACACGTGGAGGTGTGTACACTGAACTGTTAGAATGATTGTGTCCACATGCAGGTGTGCACACTGAACTGTTAGAATGAGTGTGTCCCTGTGGAGGTGTGCACACTGAATTGTTAGAATGAGTGTGTCCACATGGAGGTGTGCACACTGAAATGTTAGAATTTGTCCACATGGAGGTGTGCACACTGAACTGTTAGAATGAGTGTGTCCCTGTGGAGGTGTGCACACTGAAATGTTAGAATGAGTGTGTCCACATAGAGGGGTGCACTTTGAAATGTTAGAATTTGTCCACATGGAGGTGTGCACACTGAACTGTTAGAAAGAGTGTGTCCACATGGAGGTGTGCACTCTGAACTGTTAGAATGAGTGTATCCCTGTGGAGGTGTGCACACTGAACTGTTAGAATGAGTGTGTCCACATGGAGCTGTGCACACTAAACTGTTAGAATGAGTGTGCCCACATGGAGGTGTTCACACTTAACTATTAGAATGAGTGTGCCCACATGGAGGTGTGCACACTGAATGTTAGAATGAGTGTGCTCACATGGAGGTGTGCCCTCTGACCTGTTAGAATGAGTGTGTCCCTGTGGAGGTATGCACAATGAAATGTTAGAATGAGTGTGTCCCTGTGGAGGTTTGCACACTGAATTGTTAGAATGAGTATGTCCACATGGAGGTGTGCACACTGAACTGTTAGAATGAGTGTGTCCACATGGAGGTGTGCACAATGAACTGTTAGAATGAGTGTGCCCACATGGAGGTGTGCACACTGAACTCTTAGAATGAGTGTGTTTCTGTGGAGGTGTGCACACTGAAATTTTAGAATGAGTGTGTTAACATGGAGGTGTGCACACTGACGTGTTAGAATTTGTCCACATGGAGGTGTGCACACTGAAATGTTAGAATGAGTGTGTCCACATGGAGGTGTGCACACTGAAGTGTTAGAATTTGCCCACATGGAGGTGTGCACACTGAACTGTTAGAATGAGTGTGTCCACATGGAGGTGTGCACACTGAACTGTTAGAATGAATGTGTCCACATGGAGGTGTGCACACTGAACTCTTAGAATGAGTGTGTTTCTGTGGAGTTGGGCACACTGAAATGTTAGAATGAGTGTGTCTACATGGAGGTGTGCACACTGAACTGTTAGAATGTGTCCACATTGAGGTGTGCACACTGGACTGTTAGAATGAGTGTGCCCACATGGAGTTGTGAACACTGAACTGTTAGAATGATTGTGTCCACATGGAGCTGTGCACACTGAACTGTTAGAATGAGTGTGCCCACATGGAGGTGTGCACACTGAAATGTTAGAATGAGTGTGTCCACATGGAGGTGTGCACAGTGAAGTGTTAGAATTTGTCCACATGGAGGTGTACACACTGAACTGTTAGAATGAGTGTGTCCCTGTGGAGGTGTGCACACTGAAATGTTAGAATGAGTGTGTCCACATGGAGGTGTGCACACTAAACTGTTAGAATGAATGTGTCCACATGTAGGTGTGCACACTGAACTGTTAGAATGAGTATGCACACATGGAGGTGTGTACACTGAACTGTTAGAATGATTGTGTCCACATGCAGGTGTGCACACTGAACTGTTAGAATGAGTGTTTCCCTGTGGAGGTGTGCACACTGAATTGTTAGAATGAGTGTGCCCACATGGAGGTGTGCACACTGAACTGTTAGAATGAGTGTGTCCACATGGAGGTGTGCACACTGAACTGTTAGAATGAGTGTGTCCACATGGAGGTGTGCACAGTGAACTGTTAGAATGAGTGTATCCCTGTGGAGTTGTGGACCATGAACTGTTAGGATGAGTGTGTCCACATGGAGGTGTGCACAATGAACTGTTAGAATGAGTGTGTCCACATGGAGGTGTGCACACTGAACTGTTTAGAATGAGAGTGTCCACATGGAGGTGTGCACAATGAACTGTGAGAATGAGTGTGCCCACATGGAGGTGTGCACACTGAACTGTTAGAATGAGTATGCACACATGGAGGTGTGCACACTGAACTGTTAGAATGATTGTGTCCAAATGGAGGTGTGCACACTGAACTGTTAGAATGCGTGTGCCCACATGGAGGTGTGCACACTGAAATGTTAGAATGAGTGTGTCCACATGGAGGTGTGCACACTGAACTGTTAGAATGAGGGTATCCCTGTGGAGGTGTGCACACTGAACTGTTAGGATGAGTGTGTCCACATGGAGGTGTGCACACTGAACTGTTAGAATGAGTGTGTCCACATGGAGGTGTGCACACTAAACTGTTAGAATGAATGTGTCCACATGGAGGTGTGCACGCTGAACTTTTAGAATGAGTGTGCCCACATGGAGGTGTGCACACTGAACTGTTAGAATGAGTATGCACACATGGAGGTGTGTACACTGAACTGTTAGAATGATTGTGTCCACATGCAGGTGTGCACACTGACCTGTTAGAATGAGTGTGTCCCTGTGGAGTGTGCACACTGAATTGTTAGAATGAGTGTGCCCACATGGAGGTGTTCACACTGAACTGTTACAATGAGTGTGCCCACATGGAGGTGTGCACACTGAACTGTTAGAATGAGTGTGTCCACATGTAGGTGTGCACACTGAACTGTTAGAATGAGTGTGTCCACATGGAGGTGTGCACACTAAACTGTTAGAATGAATGTGTCCACATGGAGGTGTGCACGCTGAACTTTTAGAATGAGTGTGCCCACATGGAGGTGTGCACACTGAACTGTTAGAATGAGTATGCACACATGGAGGTGTGTACACTGAACTGTTAGAATGATTGTGTCCACATGCAGGTGTGCACACTGAACTGTTAGAATGAGTGTGTCCCTGTGGAGGTGTGCACACTGAATTGTTAGAATGAGTGTGCCCACATGGAGGTGTGCACACTGAACTGTTAGAATGAGTGTGTCCACATGGAGGTGTGCACACTGAACTGTTAGAATGAGTGTGTCCACATGGAGGTGTGCACACTGAACTGTTAGAATGAGTGTATCCCTGTGGAGTTGTGGACCCTGAACTGTTAGGATGAGTGTGTCCACATGGAGGTGTGCACAATGAACTGTTAGAATGAGTGTGTCCACATGGAGGTGTGCACACTGAACTGTTAGAATGAGAGTGTCCACATGGAGGTGTGCACAATGAACTGTTAGAATGAGTGTGCCCACATGGAGGTGTGCACACTGAACTGTTAGAATGAGTGTGCCCACATGGAGGTGTGCACACTGAACTGTTAGAATGAGTATGCACACATGGAGGTGTGCACACTGAACTGTTAGAATGATTGTGTCCACATGGAGGTGTGCACACTGAACTGTTAGAATGAGTGTGTCCCTGTGGAGGTGTGCACACTGAAATTTTAGAATGAGTGTGTCCACATGGAGGTGTGCACACTGACGTGTTAGAATTTGTCCACATGGAGGTGTGCACACTGAACTGTTAGAATGAGTGTGTCCACATGGAGGTGTGCACACTGAACTGTTAGAATGAATGTGTCCACATGGAGGTGTGCACACTGAACTCTTTGAATGAGTGTGTTTCTGTGGAGGTGTGCACACTGAAATGTTAGAATGAGTGTGTCTAAATGGAGGTGTGCACACTGAACTGTTAGAATGTGTCCACATTGAGGTGTGCACACTGGACTGTTAGAATGAGTGTGCCCACATGGAGTTGTGAACACTGAACTGTTAGAATGATTGTGTCCACATGGAGCTGTGCACACTGAACTGTTAGAATGAGTGTGTCCCTGTGGAGGTGTGCACACTGAAATGTTAGAATGAGTGTGTCCACATGGAGGTGTGCACATTAAACTGTTAGAATGAATGTGTCCACATGGAGGTGTGCACGCTGAACCATTAGAATGAGTGTGCCCACATGGAGGTGTGTACACTGAACTGTTAGAATGATTGTGTCCACATGCAGGTGTGCACACTGAACTGTTAGAATGAGTGTGTCCCTGTGGAGGTGTGCACACTGAATTGTTAGAATGAGTGTGCCCACATGGAGGTGTGCACACTGAACTGTTAGAATGAGTGTGCCCACATGGAGGTGTGCACACTGAACTGTTAGAATGAGTGTGTCCACATGGAGGTGTGCACACTGAACTGTTAGAATGAGTGTATCCCTGTGGAGGTGTGCACACTGAACTGTTAGGATGAGTGTGTCCACATGGAGGAGTGCACACTTAACTGTTAGAATGAGTGTGTCCACATGGAGGTGTGCACACTGAACTGTTAGAATGAGAGTGTCCACATGGAGGTGTGCACAATGAACTGTTAGAATGAGTGTTCCCACATGGAGGTGTGCACACTGAACTTTTAGAATGAGTGTGCCCACATGGAGGTGTGTACACTGAACTGTTAGAATGAGTATGCACACATGGAGTTGTGTACACTGAACTGTTAGAATGATTGTGTCCACATGCATGTGTGCACACTGAACTGTTAGAATGAGTGTGTCCCTGTGGAGGTGTGCACACTGAATTGTAGAATGAGTGTGCCCACATGGAGGTGTGCACACTGAACTGTTAGAATGAGAGTGTCCACATGGAAGTGTGCACACTGAACTGTTAGAATGAGTGTGTCCACTTGGAGGTGTGCACACTGAACTGTTAGAATGAGTGTATCCCTGTGGAGTTGTGGACCCTGAACTGTTAGGATGAGTGTGTCCACATGGAGGTGTGCACAATGAACTGTTAGAATGAGTGTGTCCACATGGAGGTGTGCACACTGAACTGTTAGAATGAGAGTGTCCACATGGAGGTGTGCACAATGAACTGTTAGAATGAGTGTTCACACATGGAGGTGTGCACACTGAACTGTTAGAATGAGTATGCACACATGGAGGTGTGCACACTGAACTGTTAGAATTATTGTGTCCACATGGAGGTGTGCACACTGAACTGTTAGAATGAGTGTGTCCCTGTGGAGGTGTGCACACTGAACTGTTAGAATGATTGTGTCCACATGCAGGTGTGCACACTGAACTGTTAGAATGAGTGTGTCCCTGTGGAGGTGTGCACACTGAAATTTTAGAATGAGTGTGTCAACATGGAGGTGTGCACACTGACGTGTTAGAATTTGTCCACATGGAGGTGTGCACACTGAAATGTTAGAATGAGTGTGTCCACATGGAGGTGTGCACACTGAAGTGTTAGAATTTGCCCACATGGAGGTGTGCACACTGAACTGTTAGAATGAGTGTGTCCACATGGAGGTGTGCACACTGAACTGTTAGAATGAATGTGTCCACATGGAGGTGTGCACACTGAACTCTTAGAATGAGTGTGTTTCTGTGGAGTTGGGCACACTGAAATGTTAGAATGAGTGTGTCTACATGGAGGTGTGCACACTGAACTGTTAGAATGTGTCCACATTGAGGTGTGCACACTGGACTGTTAGAATGAGTGTGCCCACATGGAGTTGTGAACACTGAACTGTTAGAATGATTGTGTCCACATGGAGCTGTGCACACTGAACTGGTAGAATGAGTGTGCCCACATGGAGGTGTGCACACTGAAATGTTAGAATGAGTGTGTCCACATGGAGGTGTGCACAGTGAAGTGTTAGAATTTGTCCACATGGAGGTGTACACACTGAACTGTTAGAATGAGTGTGTCCCTGTGGAGGTGTGCACACTGAAATGTTAGAATGAGTGTGTCCACATGGAGGTGTGCACACTAAACTGTTAGAATGAATGTGTCCACATGGAGGTGTGCACGCTGAACTTTTAGAATGAGTGTGCCCACATGGAGGTGTGCACACTGAACTGTTAGAATGAGTATGCACACATGGAGGTGTGTACACTGAACTGTTAGAATGATTGTGTCCACATGCAGGTGTGCACACTGAACTGTTAGAATGAGTGTTTCCCTGTGGAGGTGTGCACACTGAATTGTTAGAATGAGTGTGCCCACATGGAGGTGTGCACACTGAACTGTTAGAATGAGTGTGTC
This sequence comes from Peromyscus eremicus, assembly GCF_949786415.1. Taxonomy (NCBI): domain Eukaryota; kingdom Metazoa; phylum Chordata; class Mammalia; order Rodentia; family Cricetidae; genus Peromyscus; species Peromyscus eremicus. The sequence goes on along the minus strand of NW_026737709.1, from coordinate 17,191 downwards.
CACATGGAGGTGTGCACACTGAACTGTTAGAATGAGTGTGTCCACATGGAGGTGTGCACAGTGAACTGTTAGAATGAGTGTATCCCTGTGGAGGTGTGGACCATGAACTGTTAGGATGAGTGTGTCCACATGGAGGTGTGCACAATGAACTGTTAGAATGAGTGTGTCCACATGGAGGTGTGCACACTGAACTGTTTAGAATGAGAGTGTCCACATGGAGGTGTGCACAATGAACTGTGAGAATGAGTGTGCCCACATGGAGGTGTGCACACTGAACTGTTAGAATGAGTATGCACACATGGAGGTGTGCACACTGAACTGTTAGAATGATTGTGTCCAAATGGAGGTGTGCACACTGAACTGTTAGAATGCGTGTGCCCACATGGAGGTGTGCACACTGAACTGTTAGAATGAGTGTGTCCACATGGAGGTGTGCACACTGAACTGTTAGAATGAGGGTATCCCTGTGGAGGTGTGCACACTGAACTGTTAGGATGAGTGTGTCCACATGGAGGTGTGCACACTGAACTGTTAGAATGAGTGTGTCCACATGGAGGTGTGCACACTAAACTGTTAGAATGAATGTGTCCACATGGAGGTGTGCACGCTGAACTTTTAGAATGAGTGTGCCCACATGGAGGTGTGCACACTGAACTGTTAGAATGAGTATGCACACATGGAGGTGTGTACACTGAACTGTTAGAATGATTGTGTCCACATGCAGGTGTGCACACTGACCTGTTAGAATGAGTGTGTCCCTGTGGAGTGTGCTCACTGAATTGTTAGAATGAGTGTGCCCACATGGAGGTGTTCACACTGAACTGTTACAATGAGTGTGCCCACATGGAGGTGTGCACACTGAACTGTTAGAATGAGTGTGTCCACATGGAGGTGTGCACACTGAACTGTTAGAATGAGTGTGTCCACATGGAGGTGTGCACACTAAACTGTTAGAATGAATGTGTCCACATGGAGGTGTGCACGCTGAACTTTTAGAATGAGTGTGCCCACATGGAGGTGTGCACACTGAACTGTTAGAATGAGTATGCACACATGGAGGTGTGTACACTGTACTGTTAGAATGATTGTGTCCACATGCAGGTGTGCACACTGAACTGTTAGAATGAGTGTGTCCCTGTGGAGGTGTGCACACTGAATTGTTAGAATGAGTGTGCCCACATGGAGGTGTGCACACTGAACTGTTAGAATGAGTGTGTCCACATGGAGGTGTGCACACTGAACTGTTAGAATGAGTGTGTCCACATGGAGGTGTGCACACTGAACTGTTAGAATGAGTGTATCCCTGTGGAGTTGTGGACCCTGAACTGTTAGGATGAGTGTGTCCACATGGAGGTGTGCACAATGAACTGTTAGAATGAGTGTGTCCACATGGAGGTGTGCACACTGAACTGTTAGAATGAGAGTGTCCACATGGAGGTGTGCACAATGAACTGTTAGAATGAGTGTGCCCACATGGAGGTGTGCACACTGAACTGTTAGAATGAGTATGCACACATGGAGGTGTGCACACTGAACTGTTAGAATGATTGTGTCCACATGGAGGTGTGCAAACTGAACTGTTAGAATGAGTGTGTCCCTGTGGAGGTGTGTACACTGAACTTTTAGAATGATTGTGTCCACATGGAGGTGTGCACACTGAACTGTTAGAATGAGTGTGTCCCTGTGGAGGTGTGCACACTGAAATTTTAGAATGAGTGTGTCCACATGGAGGTGTGCACACTGACGTGTTAGAATTTGTCCACATGGAGGTGTGCACACTGAACTGTTAGAATGAGTGTGTCCACATGGAGGTGTGCACACTGAACTGTTAGAATGAATGTGTCCACATGGAGGTGTGCACACTGAACTCTTTGAATGAGTGTGTTTCTGTGGAGGTGTGCACACTGAAATGTTAGAATGAGTGTGTCTAAATGGAGGTGTGCACACTGAACTGTTAGAATGTGTCCACATTGAGGTGTGCACACTGGACTGTTAGAATGAGTGTGCCCACATGGAGTTGTGAACACTGAACTGTTAGAATGATTGTGTCCACATGGAGCTGTGCACACTGAACTGTTAGAATGAGTGTGTCCCTGTGGAGGTGTGCACACTGAAATGTTAGAATGAGTGTGTCCACATGGAGGTGTGCACACTGAAGTGTTAGAATTTGTCCACATGGAGGTGTGCCCTCTGACCTGTTAGAATGAGTGTGTCCCTGTGGAGGTATGCACAATGAAATGTTAGAATGAGTGTGTCCCTGTGGAGGTTTGCACACTGAATTGTTAGAATGAGTATGTCCACATGGAGGTGTGCACACTGAACTGTTAGAATGAGTGTGTCCACATGGAGGTGTGCACAATGAACTGTTAGAATGAGTGTGCCCACATGGAGGTGTGCACACTGAACTCTTAGAATGAGTGTGTTTCTGTGGAGGTGTGCACACTGAAATGTTAGAATGAGTGTGTCTACATGGAGGTGTGCACACTGAACTGTTAGAATGAGTGTGTCCCTGTGGAGGTGTGCACACTGAAATGTTAGAATGAGTGTGTCCACATGGAGGTGTGCACACTGAAGTGTTAGAATTTGTCCACATGGAGGTGTCCACACTGAACTGTTAGAATGAGTGTGTCCCTGTGGAGGTGTGCACACTGAAATGTTAGAATGAGTGTGTCCACATAGAGGGGTGCACATTGAAGTGTTAGAATTTGTCCACATGGAGGTGTGCACACTGAACTGTTAGAATGAGTGTGCCCACATGGAGGTGTGCACACTGAACTGTTAGAATGAGTGTGCCCACATGGAGGTGTGCACACTGAACTGTTAGAATGAGTGTGTCCCTGTGGAGGTATGCATAATGAAATGTTAAAATGAGTGTGTCCCTGTGTAGGTGTGCACACTGAACTGTTAGAATGAGTGTGTCCACATGGAGGTGTGCACACTGAACTGTTAGAAAGAGTGTTTTCACATGGAGGTGTGCACACTGAACTGTTAGAATGAGTGTGCCCACATGGAGGTGTGCACACTGAACTGTTAGAATGAGTGTATCCCTGTGGAGGTGTGCACACTGAACTGTTAGGATGATTGTGTCCACATGGAGGTGTGCACACTGAACTGTTAGAATGAGTGTGTCCACATGGAGGTGTGCCCACTAAACTGTTAGAATGAATGTGTCCACATGGAGGTGTGCACGCTGAACTTTTTGAATGAGTGTGCCCACATGGAGGTGTGCACACTGAACTGTTAGAATGAGTATGCACACATTCAGGTGTGTACACTGAACTCTTAGAATGATTGTGTCCCCATGCAAGTGTGCACACTGAACTGTTAGAATGAGTGTGTCCCTGTGGAGGTGTGCACACTAAATTTTTAGACTGAGTGTGCCCCACATGGAGGTGTGCACACTGAACTGTTAGAATGAGTGTGTCCACATGGAGGTGTACACACTGAACTGTTAGAATGAGTGTATCCCTATGGAGGTGTGGACACCGAACTGTTAGGATGAGTGTGTCCACATGGAGGTGTGCACATTGAACTGTTAGAATGAGTGTGTCCATTTGGAGGTGTGCACACTGTATTCTTAGAATGAGTGTGTCCACATGGAGGTGTGCACACTGAACTGTTAGAATGAGTGTGTCCACATGGAGGTGTGCACAATGAACTGTTAGAATGAGAGTGTCCACATGGAGGTGTGCACAATGAACTGTTAGAATGAGTGTGCCCACATGGAGGTGTGCACACTGAACTGTTAGAATGAGTATGCACACATGGAGGTGTGCACACTGAACTGTTACAATGATTGTGTCCACATGGAGGTGTGCAAACTGAACTGTTAGAATGAGTGTGTCCCTGTGGAGGTGTGTACACTGAACTGTTAGAATGATTGTGTCCACATGGAGGTGTGCACACTGAACTGTTAGAATGAGTGTGTCCCTGTGGAGGTGTGCACACTGAAATTTTAGAATGAGTGTGTCCACATGGAGGTGTGCACACTGACGTGTTAGAATTTGTCCACATGGAGGTGTGCACACTGAACTTTTAGAATGAGTGTGTCCACATGGAGGTGTGCACACTGAACTGTTAGAATGAATGTGTCCACATGGAGGTGTGCACACTGAACTCTTTGAATGAGTGTGTTTCTGTGGAGGTGTGCACACAGAAATGTTAGCATGAGTGTGTCTAAATGGAGGTGTGCACACTGAACTGTTAGAATGTGTCCACATTGAGGTGTGCACACTGGACTGTTAGAATGAGTGTGCCCACATGGAGTTTTTAACACTGAACTGTTAGAATGATTGTGTCCACATGGAGCTGTGCACACTGAACTGTTAGAATGAGTGTGTCCCTGTGGAGGTGTGCACACTGAAATGTTAGAATGAGTGTGTCCACATGGAGGTGTGCACACTGAAGTGTTAGAATTTGTCCACATGGAGGTGTGCCCTCTGACCTGTTAGAATGAGTGTGTCCCTGTGGAGGTATGCACAATGAAATGTTAGAATGAGTGTGTCCCTGTGGAGGTTTGCACACTGAATTGTTAGAATGAGTATGTCCACATGGAGGTGTGCACACTGAACTGTTAGAATGAGTGTGTCCACATGGAGGTGTGCACAATGAACTGTTAGAATGAGTGTGCCCACATGGAGGTGTGCACACTGAACTCTTAGAATGAGTGTGTTTCTGTGGAGGTGTGCACACTGAAATGTTAGAATGAGTGTGTCTACATGGAGGTGTGCACACTGAACTGTTAGAATGAGTGTGTCCCTGTGGAGGTGTGCACACTGAAATGTTAGAATGAGTGTGTCCACATGGAGGTGTGCACACTGAACTGTTAGAATTTGTCCACATGGAGGTGTCCACACTGAACTGTTAGAATGAGTGTGTCCCTGTGGAGGTGTGCACACTGAAATGTTAGAATGAGTGTGTCCACATAGAGGGGTGCACATTGAAGTGTTAGAATTTGTCCACATGGAGGTGTGCACACTGAACTGTTAGAATGAGTGTGCCCACATGGAGGTGTGCACACTGAACTGTTAGAATGAGTGTGCCCACATGGAGGTGTGCACACTGAACTGTTAGAATGAGTGTGTCCCTGTGGAGGTATGCACAATGAAATGTTAAAATGAGTGTGTCCCTGTGTAGGTGTGCACACTGAACTGTTAGAATGAGTGTGTCCACATGGAGGTGTGCACACTGAACTGTTAGAAAGAGTGTTTTCACATGGAGGTGTGCACACTGAACTGTTAGAATGAGTGTGCCCACATGGAGGTGTGCACACTGAACTGTTAGAATGAGTGTATCCCTGTGGAGGTGTGCACACTGAACTGTTAGGATGAGTGTGTCCACATGGAGGTGTGCACACTGAACTGTTAGAATGAGTGTGTCCACATGGAGGTGTGCCCACTAAACTGTTAGAATGAATGTGTCCACATGGAGGTGTGCACGCTGAACTTTTTGAATGAGTGTGCCCACATGGAGGTGTGCACACTGAACTGTTAGAATGAGTATGCACACATTCAGGTGTGTACACTGAACTCTTAGAATGATTGTGTCCCCATGCAAGTGTGCACACTGAACTGTTAGAATGAGTGTGTCCCTGTGGAGGTGTGCACACTAAATTGTTAGACTGAGTGTGCCCCACATGGAGGTGTGCACACTGAACTGTTAGAATGAGTGTGTCCACATGGAGGTGTACACACTGAACTGTTAGAATGAGTGTATCCCTGTGGAGGTGTGGACCCCGAACTGTTAGGATGAGTGTGTCCACATGGAGGTGTGCACATTGAACTGTTAGAATGAGTGTGTCCATTTGGAGGTGTGCACACTGTATTCTTAGAATGAGTGTGTCCACAAGGAGGTGTTCACACTGAACTGTTAGAATGAGTGTGTCCATTTGGGGGTGTGCACACTGTATTCTTAGAATGAGTGTGTCCACATGGAGGTGTGCACACTGAACTGTTAGAATGAGTGTGTCCATTTGGGGGTGTGCACACTGTATTCTTAGAATGAGTGTGTCCAAATAGAGGTGTGCACAATGAAATGTTAGAATGAGTTTGACCACATGGAGGTGTGCACACTGAACTGTTAGAATGATTGTGTACACATGCAGGTGTGCACACTGAAGTGTTAGAATGAGTGTGTCCCTGTGGAGGTGTGCACACTGAACTGTTAGAATGATTGTGTCCACATGGAGGTGTGCACACTGAACTGTTAGAATGAGTGTGTCCCTGTGGAGGTGTGCACACTGAAATTTTAGAATGAGTGTGTCCACATGGAGGTGTGCACACTGATGTGTCAGAATTTGTCCACATGGAGGTGTGCACACTGAAATGTTAGAATGAGTGTGTCCACATGGAGGTGTGCACACTGAAGTGTTAGAATGAGTGTGTCCCTGTGGAGGTGTGCACACTGAACTGTTTGAATGAGTGTGTCCACATGGAGGTGTGCACACTGAACTGTGAGAATTAGTGTGTCCACATGGAGCTGCGCACACTGAACTGTTAGAATGAGTGTGTCCCTGTGGAGGTGTGCACACTGAAATGTTAGAATGAGTGTGTCCACATGGAGGTGTGCACACTGAAGTGTTAGAATTTGTCCACATGTAGGTGTGCACACTGAACTGTTAGAATGAGTGTGTCCACAAGGAGGTGTGCACACTGAACTGTTAGAATGAGTGTGTCCACATGGAGGTGTGCACACTGAACTGTTAGAATGAGTGTGCCCACATGGAGGTATGCACACTGAACTGTTAGAATGAGTGTGTCCACATGGAGGTGTGCACACTGAACTGTTACAATGACTGTGGCCATTTGGAGGTGTGCACACTTTATTCTTAGAATGAGTGTGTACACATGGAGGTGTGCACACTGAACTGTTAGAATGAGTGTGTCCCTGTGGAGGTGTGCACACTGAACTGTTAGAATGAGTGTGTCCACATGGAGGTGTGCACACTGAACTGTTAGAATGAGTGTGTCCCCATGGAGGTGTGCACACTGAACTGTTAGAATGATTGTGTACACATGCAGGTGTGCACACTGAAGTGTTAGAATGAGTGTGTCCCTGTGGAGGTGTGCACACTGAACTGTTAGAATGAGTGTGTCCTCATGGAGGTGTGCACACTGAAGTGTTAGAATGAGTGTGTTTACATGGAGGTGTGCACACTGAACTGTTAGAATGTGTCCACATTGAGGTGTGCACACTGGACTGTTAGAATGTGTCCACATTGAGGTGTGCACACTGGACTGTTAGAATGAGTGTGCCCACATGGAGTTGTGAACACTGAACTGTTAGAATGATTGTGTCCACATGGAGCTGTGCACACTGAACTGTTAGAATGAGTGTGTCCCTGTGGAGGTGTGCACACTGAAATGTTAGAATGAGTGTGTCCACATGGAGGTGTGCACACTGAAGTGTTAGAATTTGTCCACATGGAGGTGTGCACACTGAACTGTTAGAATGAGTGTGTCCCTGTGGAGGTGTGCACACTGAAATGTTAGAATGAGTGTGTCCACATAGAGGGGTGCACATTGAAGTGTTAGAATTTGTCCACATGGAGGTGTGCACACTGAACTGTTAGAAAGAGTGTGTCCACATGGAGGTGTGCACACTGAACTGTTAGAATGTGTGTGCCCACATGGAGGTGTGCACACTGAACTGTTAGAATGAGTGTGTCCACATGGAGGTGTGCACACTGAACTGTTAGATTGAGTGTATCCCTGTTGAGGTGTGCACACTGAACTGTTAGAATGAGTGTGTCCACATGGAGATGTGCACACTAAACTGTTAGAATGAGTGTGCCCACATGGAGGTGTTCACACTTAACTGTTAGAATGAGTGTGCCCACATGGAGGTATGCACACTGAACTGTTAGAATGAGTGTGCCCACATGGAGGTGTGCCCTCTGACCTGTTAGAATGAGTGTGTCCCTGTGCATGTATGCACAATGAAATGTTAGAATGAGTGTGTCCCTGTGGAGGTTTGCACACTGAATTGTTAGAATGAGTATGTCCACATGGAGGTGTGCACACTGAACTGTTAGAATGAGTGTGTCCACATGGAGGTGTGCACAATGAACTGTTAGAATGAGTGTGCCCACATGGAGGTGTGCACACTGAACTGTTAGAATGAGTGTGTCCCTGTGGAGGTGTGCACACTGAACTGTTAGAATGATTGTGTCCACATGGAGGTGTGCACACTGAACTGTTAGAATGAGTGTGTCCCAGTGGAGGTGTGCACACTGAACTGTTAGAATGAGTGTGCCCACATGGAGGTGTGCACAATGAACTGTTAGAATGAATGTGTCCACATGGAGGTGTGCACACTGAACTGTTAGAATGATTGTGTCCACATGCAGGTGTGCACACTGAACTGTTAGAATGAGTGTGTCCCTGTGGAGGTGTGCACACTGAACTGTTAGAATGATTGTGTCCACATGCAGGTGTGCACACTGAACTGTTTGAATGAGTGTGTCCCTGTGGAGGTGTGCACACTGAACTGTTAGAATGATTGTGTCCACATGGAGGTGTGCACACTGAACTGTTAGAATGAGTGTGTCCCTGTGGAGGTGTGTACACTGAAATGTTAGACTGAGTGTGTCCACATTGAGTTGTGCACATTGAAGTGTTAGAATTTGTCCACATGGAGGTGTGCACACTGAACTGTTAGAATGACTGTGTCCACATGGAGGTGTGCACACTGAACTGTTAGAATGAGTGTGCCCACATCGAGGTGTGCACACTGAACTGTTAGAATGAGTGTGCCCACATGGAGGTGTGCACACTGAAGTGTTAGAATAAGTGTGCCCACATGGAGGTGTGCACACTGAACTGTTAGAATGAGTGTGTCCACATGGAGGTGTGCACACTGAACTGTTAGAATGAGTGTGTCCCTGTGGAGGTATGCACAATGAAATGTTAAAATGAGTGTGTCCCTGTGTAGGTGTGCACACTGAACTGTTAGAATGAGTGTGTCCACATGGAGGTGTGCACACTGAACTGTTAGAAAGGGTGTGTCCACATGGAGGTGTGCACACTGAACTGTTAGAATGAGTGTGCCCACATGGAGGTGTGCACACTGAACTGTTAGAATGAGTGTATCCCTGTGGAGGTGTGCACACTGAACTGTTAGGATGAGTGTGTCCACATGGAGGTGTGCACACTGAACTGTTAGAATTAGTGTGTCCACATGGAGGTGTGCCCACTAAACTGTTAGAATGAATGTGTCCACATGGAGGTGTGCACGCTGAAATTTTTGAATGAGTGTGCCCACATGGAGGTGTGCACACTGAACTGTTAGAATGAGTATGCACACATTCAGGTGTGTACACTGAACTCTTAGAATGATTGTGTCCACATGCATGTGTGCACACTGAACTGTTAGAATGAGTGTGTCCCTGTGGAGGTGTGCACACTAAATTGTTAGACTGAGTGTGCCCACATGGAGGTGTGCACACTGAACTGTTAGAATGAGTGTGTCCACATGGAGGTGTACACACTGAACTGTTAGAATGAGTGTATCCCTGTGGAGGTGTGGACCCTGAACTGTTAGGTTGAGTGTGTCCACATGGAGGTGTGCACATTGAACTGTTAGAATGAGTGTGTCCATTTGGAGGTGTGCACACTGTATTCTTAGAATGAGTGTGTCCACATGGAGGTGTGCACACTGAAATGTTAGAATGGGTGTGCCCACATGGAGATGTGCACACTGAACTGTTAGAATGAGTGTGCCCACATGGAGGTGTGCCCTCTGACCTGTTAGAATGAGTGTGTCCCTGTGCAGGTATGCACAATGAAATGTTAGAATGAGTGTGTCCCTGTGGAGGTTTGCACACTGAATTGTTAGAATGAGTATGTCCACATGGAGGTGTGCACACTGAACTGTTAGAATGAGTGTGTCCACATGGAGGTGTGCACAATGAACTGTTAGAATGAGTGTGCCCACATGGAGGTGTGCACACTGAACTGTTAGAATGAGTGTGTCCCTGTGGAGGTGTGCACACTGAACTGTTAGAATGATTGTGTCCACATGGAGGTGTGCACACTGAACTGTTAGAATGAGTGTGTCCCAGTGGAGGTGTGCACACTGAACTGTTAGAATGAGTGTGCCCACATGGAGGTGTGCACAATGAACTGTTAGAATGAATGTGTCCACATGGAGGTGTGCCACACTGAACTGTTAGAATGATTGTGTCCACATGCAGGTGTACACACTGAACTGTTAGAATGAGTGTGTCCCTGTGGAGGTGTGCACACTGAACTGTTAGAATGATTGTGTCCACATGCAGGTGTGCACACTGAACTGTTTGAATGAGTGTGTCCCTGTGGAGGTGTGCACACTGAACTGTTAGAATGATTGTGTCCACATGGAGGTGTGCACACTGAACTGTTAGAATGAGTGTGTCCCTGTGGAGGTGTGTACACTGAAATGTTAGACTGAGTGTGTCCACATGGAGGTGTGCACACTGAACTGTTAGAATTAGTGTGTCCACATGGAGGTGTGCCCACTAAACTGTTAGAATGAATGTGTCCACATGGAGGTGTGCACGCTGAAATTTTTGAATGAGTGTGCCCACATGGAGGTGTGCACACTGAACTGTTAGAATGAGTATGCACACATTCAGGTGTGTACACTGAACTCTTAGAATGATTGTGTCCACATGCATGTGTGCACACTGAACTGTTAGAATGAGTGTGTCCCTGTGGAGGTGTGCACACTAAATTGTTAGACTGAGTGTACCCACATGGAGGTGTGCACACTGAACTGTTAGAATGAGTGTGTCCACATGGAGGTGTACACACTGAACTGTTAGAATGAGTGTATCCCTGTGGAGGTGTGGACCCTGAACTGTTAGGATGAGTGTGTCCACATGGAGGTGTGCACATTGAACTGTTAGAATGAGTGTGTCCATTTGGAGGTGTGCACACTGTATTATTAGAATGAGTGTGTCCACATGGAGATGTGCACACTGAACTGTTAGAATGAGTGTGTCCATTTGGAGGTGTGCACACTGTATTCTTAGAATGAGTGTGTCCACATGGAGGTGTGCACACTGAACTGTTAGATTGAGTGTGTCCCTGTGGAGGTGTGCACACTGAACTGTTAGAATGAGTGTGTCCACATGGAGGTGTTCACACTGAACTGTTAGAATGAGTGTGCCCACATGGAGGTGTGCACACTGAACTGTTAGAATGAGTGTGTCCACATGGAGGTGTGCACACTGAACTGTTAGAATGATTGTGTATACATGCAGGTGTGCATACTGAAGTGTTAGAATGAGTTTGTCCCTGTGGAGGTGTGCACACTGAACTGTTAGAATGATTGTGTCCACATGGAGGTGTGCACACTGAACTGTTAGAATGAGTGTGTCCCTGTGGAGGTGTGCACACTGAAATGTTACAATGAGTGTGACCACATGGACGTGTGCACACTGAACTGTTAGAATGAGTGTGTCCACATGGAGGTGTGCACACTGAACTGTTAGAATGAGTGTGTCCACATGGAGGTATGCACAATGAAATGTTAAAATGAGTGTGTCCCTGTGTAGGTGTGCACACTGAACTGTTAGAATGAGTGTGTCCACATGGAGGTTTGCACACTGAACTGTTAGAAAGGGTGTGTCCACATGGAGGTGTGCACACTGAACTGTTAGAATGAGTGTGCCCACATGGAGGTGTGCACACTTAACTGTTAGAATGAGTGTATCCCTGTGGAGGTGTGCACACTGAACTGTTAGGATGAGTGTGTCCACATGGAGGTGTGCACACTGAACTGTTAGAATTAGTGTGTCCACATGGAGGTGTGCCCACTAAACTGTTAGAATGAATGTGTCCACATGGAGGTGTGCACGCTGAAATTTTTGAATGATTGTGCCCACATGGAGGTGTGCACACTGAACTGTTATAATGAGTATGCACACATTCAGGTGTGTACACTGAACTCTTAGAATGATTGTGTCCACATACATGTGTGCACACTGAACTGTTAGAATGAGTGTGTCCCTGTGGAGGTGTGCACACTAAATTGTTAGACTGAGTGTGCCCACATGGAGGTGTGCACACTGAACTGTTAGAATGAGTGTGTCCACATGGAGGTGTACACACTGAACTGTTAGAATGAGTGTATCCCTGTGGAGGTGTGGACCCTGAACTGTTAGGATGAGTGTGTCCACATGGAGGTGTGCACATTGAACTGTTAGAATGAGTGTGTCCATTTGGAGGTGTGCACACTGTATTCTTAGAATGAGTGTGTCCACATGGAGGTGTGCACACTGAACTGTTAGAATGAGTGTGTCCATTTGGAGGTGTGCACACTGTATTCTTAGAATGAGTGTGTCCACTTGGAGGTGTGCACACTGAACTGTTAGAATGAGTGTGTCCCTGTGGAGGTGTGCACACTGAACTGTTAGAATGAGTGTGTCCACATGGAGGTGTGCACACTGAACTGTTAGAATGAGTGTGCCCACATGGAGGTGTGCACACTGAACTGTTAGAATGAGTGTGTCCACATGGAGGTGTGCACACTGAACTGTTAGAATGATTGTGTATACATGCAGGTGTGCACACTGAAGTGTTAGAATGAGTTTGTCCCTGTGGAGGTGTGCACACTGAACTGTTAGAATGATTGTGTCCACATGGATGTGTGCACACTGAACTGTTAGAATGAGTGTGTCCCTGTGGAGGTGTGCACACTGAAATGTTAGAATGAGTGTGACCACATGGAGGTGTGCACACTGAACTGTTAGAATGATTGTGTACACATGCAGGTGTGCACACTGAAGTGTTAGAATGAGTGTGTCCCTGTGGAGGTGTGCACACTGAACTGTTAGAATGATTGTGTCCACATGGAGGTGTGCACACTGAACTGTTAGAATGAGTGTGTCCCTGTGGAGGAGTGCACACTGAAATTTTTGAATGAGTGGGTCCACATGGAGGTGTGCACACTGACGTGTTAGAATTTGTCCACATGGAGGTGTGCACACTGAAATGTTAGAATGAGTGTGTCCACATGGAGGTGTGCACACTGAAGTGTTAGAATGAGTGTGTCCCTGTGGAGGTGTGCACACTGAACTGTTAGAATGAGTGTGTCCACATGGAGGTGTGCACACTGAACTGTGAGAATTTGTGTGTCCACATGGAGCTGTGCACACTGAACTGTTAGAATGAGTGTGTCCCTGTGGAGGTGTGCACACTGAAATGTTAGAATGAGTGTGTCCACATGGAGGTGTGCACACTGAAGTGTTAGAATTTGTCCACATGTAGGTGTGCACACTGAAGTGTTAGAATGAGTGTGTCCACATGGAGGTGTGCACACTGAACTGTTAGAATGAGTGTGTCCCTGTGGAGGTGTGCACACTGAACTGTTAGAATGAGTGTGCCCACATGGAGGTGTGCACACTGAACTGTTAGAATGAGTGTGTCCACATGGAGTTGTACACACTGAACTGTTAGAATGAGTGTGTCCCTCTGGAGGTGTGCACACTGAAATGTTAGAATGAGTGTGTCCACATGGAGGTGTGCACCCTGAAGTGTTAGAATTTGTCCACATGGAGGTGTGCACACTGAATTGTTACAATGACTGTGTCCATTTGGAGGTGTGCACACTGTATTCTTAGAATGAGTGTGTACACATGGAGGTGTGCACACTGAACTGTTAGAATGAGAGTGTCCCTGTGGAGGTGTGCACACTGAACTGTTCGAATGACTGTGTATGCATTGAGGTGTGCACACTGAATTCTTAGAATGATTGTGTCCCTGTGGAGGTGTGCACATTGAAATGTTAGAATGAGTGTGTCTACATGGAGGTGTGCACACTGAACTGTTAGAATGTGTCCACATGGAGGTGTGCACACTGAACTGTTAGAATGAGTGTGCCCACATGGAGGTGTGCACACTGAACTGTTAGAATGAGTGTGTCCACATGGAGTTGTGCACACTGAACTGTTAGAATAAGTGTGTCCCTGTGGAGGTGTGCACACTGAAATGTTAGAATGAGTGTGTCCACATGGAGGTGTGCACACTGAAGTGTTAGAATTTGTCCACATGGAGGTGTGCACACTGAACTGTTAGAATGAGTGTGTCCATTTGGAGGTGTGCACAATGTATTCTTAGAATGAGTGTGTCCACATGGAGGTGTGCACACTGAACTGTTAGAATGAGTGTGTCCCTGTGGAGGTGTGCACACTGAACTGTTAGAATGAGTGTGCCCACATGGAGTTGTGCACACTGAACTGTTAGAATGAGTGTGTCCACATGGAGGTGTGCACACTGAACTGTTAGAATGATTGTGTACACATGCAGGTGTGCACACTGAAGTGTTAGAATGAGTGTGTCCCTGTGGAGGTGTGCACAATGAACTGTTAGAATGATTGTGTCCACATGGAGGTGTGCACTCTGAACTGTTAGAATGAGTGTGTCCCTGTGGAGGTGTGCACACTGAAATGTTAGAATGAGTGTGTCCACATGGAGGTGTGCACACTGAAGTGTTAGAATTTGTCCACATGGAGGTGTGCACACTGAACTGTTAGAATGAGTGTGTCCACATGGAGGTGTGCACACTGAACTGTTAGAATGAGGGTGTCCACATGGAGGTGTGCACATTGTACTGTTGGAATGAGTGTGCCCACATGGAGGTGTGCTCACTGAACTGTTAGAATGAGTGTGTCCACATGGAGTTGTGCACACTGAACTGTTAGAATGAGTGTGTCCTTGTGGAGGTGTGCACACTGAAATGTTAGAATGAGTGTGTCCACATGGAGGTGTGCACACTGAAGTGTTAGAATTTGTCCACATGGAGGTGTGCACACTGAACTGTTACAATGAGTGTGTCCACATGGAGGTGTGCACACTGAACTGTTAGAATGAGTGTGCCCACATGGAGTTGTGCACACTGAACTGTTAGAATGATTGTGTCCACATGGAGGTGTGCACACTGAACTGTTAGAATGAGTGTGCCCACATGGAGGTGTGCATACTGAACTGGTAGAATATGTCCACATGGAGGTTTGCACACTGTACTGTTAGAATGAGTGTGTCAACATGGAGGTGTGCACACTGAACTGTTAGAATGAGAGTGTCCCTATGGAGGTGTGCACACTGAACTGTTAGATTGACTGTGTATGCATCGAGGTGTGCACACTGAATTCTTAGAATGATTGTGTCCCTGTGGAGGTGTGCACATTGAAATGTTAGAATGAGTGTGTCCACATGGAGGTGTGCACACTGAACTGTTAGAATGAGTGTGTCCACATGCAGGTGTGCACACTGAACTGTTAGAATGTGTGTGTCCACATGGAGGTGTGCACACTGAACTGTTAGAATGAGTGTGTGCACATGGAGGTGTGCACAATGAACTGTTAGAATGAGTGTGTCCACATGGAGATGTGCACACTGAACTGTTAGAATGAGTGTGCCCACATGGAGGTGTGTACACTGAACTGTTAGAATGATTGTGTCCCTGTGGAAGTATGCACAATGAAATGCTAGAATGAGTGTGTCACTGTGGAGGTGTGCACACTGAACTGTTAGAATGAGTGTGCCCACATGGACTTGTGCACACTGACTGTTAGAATGATTGTGTCCACATGGAGGTGTGCACACTGAACTGTTAGAATGAGTGTGCAACATGGAGGTGTGCACAATGAACTGTTAGAATGAGTGTGTCCACATGGAGGTGTGCACACTGAACTGTTAGAATGTGTGTGTCCACATGGAGGTGTGCACACTGAACTGTTAGAATGATTGTGCCCACATGGAAGTGTGCACACTGAACTGTTAGAATGAGTGTGTCCACATGGAGGTGTGCACACTGAAATGTTAGAATGAGTGTGTCTACATGGAGGTGTGCACACTGAACTGGTAGAATGAGTTTGTCCACATGTAGGTGTGCACACTGAACTGTTAGAATGAGTGTGCATACATGGAGGTGTGCACACTGAACTGTAAGAATGAGTGTGTCCACATGGAGGTGTGCACACTGAACTGTTAGAATGATTGTGTCCACATGCAGGTGTGCACACTGAAGTGTTAGAATGAGTGTGTCCCTGTGGAAGTGTGCACACTGAACTGTTAGAATGATTGAGTCCACATGGAGGTGTGCACACTGAACTGTTAGAATGAGTGTGTCCCTGTGGAGGTGTGCACACTGAAATGTTAGAATGAGTGTGTCCACATGGAGGTGTGCACACTGAAGTGTTAGAATTTGTCCACATGTAGGTGTGCACACCGAACTGTTAGAATGAGTGTGTCCACATGGAGGTGTGCACACTGAACTGTTAGAATGAGGGTGTCCACATGGAGGTGTGCACACTGTACTGTTAGAATGAGTGTGCCCACATGGAGGTGTGCACACTGAACTGTTAGAATGAGTGTGTCCACATGGAGTTGTGCACACTGAACTGTTAAAATGAGTGTGTCCTTGTGGAGGTGTGCACACTGAAATGTTAGAATGAGTGTGTCCACATGGTGGTGTGCACACTGAAGTGTTAGAATTTGTCCACATGGAGGTGTGCACACTGAACTGTTACAATGAGTGTGTCCACATGGAGGTGTGCACACTGAACTGTTAGAATGAGTGTGCCCACATGGAGTTGTGCACACTGAACTGTTAGAATGAGTGTGCCCACATGGAGGTGTGCATACTGAACTGGTAGAATATGTCCACATGGAGGTTTGCACACTGTACTGTTAGAATGAGTGTGTCAACATGGAGGTGTGCACACTGAACTGTTAGAATGAGAGTGTCCCTGTGGAGGGGTGCACACTGAACTGTTAGAATGACTGTGTATGCATCGAGGTGTGCACACTGAATCTTAGAATGATTGTGTCCCTGTGGAGGTGTGCACATTGAAATGTTAGAATGAGTGTGTCTACATGGAGGTGTGCACACTGAACTGTTAGAATGTGTCCACATGGAGGTGTGCACACTGAAGTGTTAGAATGAGTGTGCCCACATGGAGTTGTGCACACTGAACTGTTAGAATGATTGTGTCCACATGGAGGTGTGCACACTGAACTGTTAGAATGATTGTGTCCACATGGAGGTGTGCACACTCAACTGTTAGAATGAGTGTATCCCCATGTAGGGGTGCACACTGAACTGTTAGAATGATTGTGTCCACATGGAGGTGTGCACACTGAACTGTTAGAATGATTGTGTCCACATGGAGGTGTGCACACTGAAGTGTTAGAATTTGTCCACATGG